>NC_090023.1:187470005-187555005 GCF_037176765.1 Anolis sagrei
CCTCCTCACCTGCTTGGGATGTTTCCAAGCCAAGAAGAGGAGAGGAGGCCTTCCTCAAGAAAGAGGGAAAACTCTCTCGAAAAGGCCTCCCTTCTTCACTTCCACACTGGCATATCATCCAGATGATCCAACAGATCATCCACATTGTCAGCTTTGAACTGGCCCCTTCCACATAGCCATATAACCCAGAATATTAAGACAGATCATCCACTTTATCTGCTTTGAACTGGTTTATATGAGATCCCTTCCACACAGCTATCTAACCCAAAATATCACAGCAGATCATCCACAATGTCTGCTTTGAATTGGATTATATGAGAGCCCTTCCACACAGCCATATAATCCACAATATCAAGGCAGATCATCCACAATGTCTGCTTTGGACTGGTTTATATGAGAGCCCTTCCACACGGCTATATAACCCAAAATATCACAGCAGATCATCCACAATGTCTGCTTTGAACTGGCCCCTTCCACACAGCCATATAATCTGGAATATTAACGCAGATCATCCACATTATCTGCTTTGAACTGGATTATATGAGAGCCCTTCCACACAACCATATAATCCAGAATATCAAGGCAGATCATCCACATTAATCTGCTTTGAACTGGATTATCTGAGCCCACACTGCCATGTCATCTGGTTCAATGTGGATTTTATATAGCTTCTTGGGAGGGGCCCAGCGTCTATAATACTATATAATCCAGTTCAAAGTAGATAATCTCACATTTATATGGCAGTGTAGAAGCGGCCTTTGTAACATCAGGACCTCCATTGCTGCCATGCGCTTCCCAACACAAGAGGTGTCTTTTGTTTCACCTCTTAGCACTTACACAATCCATTCCTCATCTTTCATGCAGATCACATATTCTCTATTCACCTCCATTTGTATCTCAAGCAAAAGTTGACCAGTATACCATTGTACGACCATGTTCATCTCTCACATTATACGCAATACAGAATGAATCAGACCGTATGTTCCACTACTGTGTTTTATTTATTCAAATAAATCCAACCATCCACAGTTTGAAAATGTTCAGAGGAAATCCAAAAGGCACATCTTTGTTATTCTGTTTTGTATGAGAGGCACTGTTTTTCTATACCTTTAGATATAATAAGTGGTGGAAATCCATGGATTTTGGTGTCCACAAAGGTCCTGGAACCAAACCCCAGCAGATGCTAAGTTTCAAAATGATGAATCCAATTTCAAAGCAGTATATGTTACAATTACACAAAAAAAGTTACAGTTGTCAAGTTTTAGTAACTATTTTGATCTTAGACACCAGTTATAAAAAAAACTCCACAAATAGAGAATAGAGACAATCTCATGCATTATGTTGTGAGTCGCCATCTTGCAAATGACTGTGGCCAGGGTATTTATTGCTTGGAGAGGCAACTAGCAGTAACCATGTGCTCACCCTTTCAAGTGGAAAGAGGTCAATTTATGGGCCAGTCAGGGTTGCAGAGATACAGTGATTTTAAAGTGAGGACATCTTTTTGAAACACTTTGTATTTGCAAGACTCAATTGTCTTAGAATATGGCATCAGCAGGTTTTTTTGATGACTATAGCATTTCCAGTTACATACTTATTACTAAGTTACTGCACATGCTCACGCCTTGGCATGTGTGCTACAGGCAGGATGCATCTACTGTTACTCTTTGTTCACATGTTTAGAACTAACATTGCAAACCCATGTTAATGCTGAAGAGTACTCTCACAACTGTTCCTAGGTCTCCATAACTTTAAAAAGACATTATTATTATTATTTTCCCTAGGTGTCTCCATCTTTCATAGCACGTTTCTGTTTTACCTCTCCAGCTTTTACTGTATTTCTCCATCTTTCTAACTGTGGTCAAAGGACAAGATACTTCAGTGGATAAGGAAGTCTTGTGCATCTTTACTCCAATAAAATTCCCATTTAATTTATCCTATTTACATTTAATTTGACATAGTATGGTAGCCTTAAGTATTCAGTATCCATTAGTGTTTTAACACGTTTGTGTTTGCAGTAGGTGAACTTTTGTTATTGACAGATGATTGTAGCAGAGTTCTGTAACAAAGGAAGAGCATGCTTTGGAATCTAGTATGTTCTAGCAGGTGACATACACCTAAATGAAGTTGCTTAGCCCAACTAAAAAGACCTATTGAATCAATGCAGATTTTGTAAATCAATACTTATGTAAGCCCCAATGATTCATTTGGTCTATTTTAGTTGGAAACCAACTTTTGGATTTAGTCCTCAATTGTGTATACTGTGTTTTGCATGTTGCTCTATATTGGTCATCATAACATGTTACAGAGGAAAGATTTTAAAACAGTTTGTATAGTAAACTGACTTCTCAAAAAGGAGTAACTACTTGTATTAGAACATTGATTCTCAACCATTTCTGCATTATAGACTTCCTTTTAAATATCTTCTGTGACTGTCGACCCCCAAGACTTAATTCAAGATTTAAGGCACTAGACTGCATCTAATAATTGTTTCAATTTTCTCATAAAGGTCCTTCAAATTTAGAAAGAAGGGGATATAAGTTAAGGGGATATAAGATATAAGTTATCTGTTAAAGCACACACTTCTGTTATAATACAATATGTTGATTATAATAATTCAATATGAATAATTCAATATGAATTTAATAGTAGCAACTCTAATAATAACTAATAGCTTAATTTAATCCTTTGTGAACCCTTTGTGATGACATCACAGCTCCCCAGGGGTCCCCAGATCCCAGGTTGAGAATCACTGAATTAGAACATGGTTTTGAATAACTGGTGACTACATTTCACTTTAGGTCCCTTTTTTATTTTAATGAAAACAGGTGTTATTTTGCACATGGACAGTAATATGTAACTATATTATGTTGTCATAAAACAATTCCACACTGCTATAACAGTTAATAAATGTGATTGTGTTCGCATTATATCCTGTTGAACCCTAACAATATTTTCTTCTGGAGGAAAGTATGACATGGCCAGCCAATGGGGTGGGAAACAGAAGTGTATATTCATGCAGCAAAACTCAGTATGGTTTGCTCATCTCTTTTCACTCTTATTGAGAAGTCTTGTTGACCAAGTCAAGCTGAGGCTGGCCGGCTGGCTAGGGTAAGGGGGAGATGACTTTGAATGGACTGAGAAATTAGAACGTCTTCCACAAGGAGAGCCAAGGGAAGATGTGTACAGTAGTTATTCCAGTGCTTCTTCTGTTTATATTTTCCTAGGAGACAATGCCAGCTCTTTGGCTTAGAAATGGAGATGAGCACCACCCCCCAGAGTTGGACATGACTGGATTTAATGTCAGGAGACAACAGAACATGAAGGTGGCAGGGGGACAGGGAGAATAGTGATCTTAGGCAAAATGTAGCAGAGTTTTGCTTTTGCCTTGTGATAGAAACACCGCAATGAGTCGCCAGTAGGCTGAGAATTGCGGTATATAAGCATAGTAAATAAATAGTAAATAAATAAATAAAGAAACAGCACAGGAGAAAGATGCGAGAGACAGGAAGCTATTCTCACACAGCTTCTTCCATCAATAACAAGCTCTATGTATAATTGGTTATCTTCTCCTAAAAAGCACATAATTCCATTTTTCCATTTTCAAACTTAACTAGTATCTGTATCACTAAGTGGTGCTGAGAATTGACCAGGCCCCTTCCACACAGCTAAATAAAATCTCACATTATCTGCTTTGAACTGGAATATATGGCCGTGTGGGCTTAGATAACCCAGTTCAAAGCAGATATTGTGGGATTTTCCGCCTTGATATTCTGGGTTATATGGCTGTGTAGAAGGGCCCCCTGTATCTATCACTAAGTGGTGCTATGATGTAATTTAAACTAGTCTTGGCTAAGTTGAGGAGCCCATATATCTCTCAGTCTTACAAATTAGAAGTTTTGTTCTCTGTGTTTATTTCCTCATTGAAGACAAACTTTTTTTTATCTATGGAGGGAGTGATGAAGGTGTTGGTTGTGGACTACTTGGCATAACTTGATAAAGTCTCTTAGGGACAAAAATTAGTGTCTCGCTCCATGAGAGTTGATCACCTGGCAATATTTCTTATCACAGTTTTGCTCCAGCTAGCTGGTAAGATACACTGTTATTTTTTCTCCGATTTGATAGACCCTAGCACATTCAACATCTGCAGATAAGGCAGGCCAACATATTTGGTTTCATATCTCAGCTGTGCTATTCACTTGACTGGGAGGAAACCTCACACTTTTCAACCAGTTCTCACCTTTGTGAAGAGAAGACAATGAGCATTGTCATTAATGGATGTTTAATGAGAATTTGAAAAATGTTTAAAAAAATTATGGTGTGGAAAGACAGGAAAAGCTAACTGCCATCTTGTTCTTCTTGAGTTTTTCTTTTCACCATGATTATTGTCTTTACTCAATGTGGTATGATGAAGTGTTATCATCCTGTGTGTAGACTTTAAAAAGAAGTAATAGAATTTATTTATTGATTTGCAATATTTATATTTATATATCTTCTCAACCTGAAGGGTACTCAGGGCAGTTCACAGTGAGTTTAAGTATTATATGGAATGTAGCTTTAAAAACATTTTAGAAAGTTAGGCAACAGACGCTTTGTTTCTGAAAATTAATTAATGAAAAACGTTCATATGTTTTGATTATTTTTGTGCTCACTGTGTGTCTTGTAAATTATGGTGAATAACTGATAGGTGGGGTTTCTGTTTGCATTTTTTGTTAGGCCGAGACTTGATAATTTGCATCTATTATAGTTGAATGAAAAGAAATTCTAATTGTACTATCTTTTGCTTGGTTGCATATGCTTGACTGCCATGAAATCATAATGTATTTCTTAGGGTTTAAAGTAAAGTACCACCAGAAGTTGGAAATATTGAAAGTAGAAAGAAATGTAGGAAATGTAGGAAAAAATGTAGAAACATCAAATCATTGTGTTTTGAACTTGGAAGAATTCTTATTCTTTCTTGAATATTTGCAAAACATGTGACATTTTTAATGGCAGTTGATTACAAGGCTTAAAATATTTCTTTCAGAAATGTTTACAACATGAAATATAGATTATAAAGCTAAATGAAGACATTTATTGTTTGTAAGGTAGGTAGGATTTTTTTTTTGTTTTCCTGTTAAAATATTTAAGTTTGCATAAATATCCTAAACTGAGATATCAAATCCTCATCTTGGAAGCTAACAAAGATCAGTTCGGTTGAATTCCTGGATGGGAGACCACTAATGAATACCAGATATTGTGGGCTATATTTCAGAGAAAGAAAGTGGTAAAAGCACATATTGAATATTCCATACCTGAGAAAACTCTTTTAAAATTATGGGGTTGCCATAAGTGAACAGGTGACCGCAAAGCACGCATGCACAAACCATGCTTATAGACGTCATCCTCTATTAGGGTATGCCAAGAGTGTTCTAATTTTGAGGATTAGGGTTTCGAAGGATTCTGTGCTTTTGATCCTTACAGAATGATTCAGTGTGCGCAGATGCTCATGACAAGTTGGTGCACTGAAGAAACCTGCCTGTGTGACTGCTCCCCTATTTTTAGTTAAAGGGTGGGAACTGTGCAGCCCTCCAAATTCTGTTGAACTGCAACTCCCAGCATTCCTGACCATTGGCCATGCTGGCTAGTGTGGATAATAGTTTAATTTGAGCAACATGTTAAAGGCTGTAGTCCCTACTCCTGTTCTAATTTAATAAAATACATTCCACTTACATCCGAACTAATCTGCGGAAAGGGTCAGTTAGATAATCTAAGGGTGCTTGCACCATTTTGAATCTTTTAGTGCCATATTCAACAGGATGCATATTCTTGCTCAGTAGCAATCCCTAGCAATGTTAGAGAAACATGGTTTTAATATGAACCGACTTTCATATGATGTGATCAAATATTTTCAGAACTGAAGCTATTTTTGAGAATTTGGCTGCCTATTTCTAAACTTAAACATGATTCTTTTCAATGTGAAAGATAATAATAATATAAGGTATAATAGGTTGCATGGCTTTGTGTGCATAATTAGTTAACATATGGTTAATGAGTCTGTTCCAAAGGGCTAGGTAGTTGTACAGCCATGTATTATGACTGCAGTCTAGTGCATCTTTACATAGAAGAAAATACTGTTGACTATATTCAAAATTATATCTAGGGTAGATGTGCACTAAGATTGTATTGAAAATTAATGAGATTTAGGAAAGCAGTATGTTTTGTTTGTTTAAAAACTCAACAAGTTCTTGTTCACTTAGCCCTGTTGTTTAGAATGTTTGCATGAGTGTACTTACCGTATTTTGATTAGCAGTATCTGCTATAAACCAAGTTTGAATACTTATTACAAATTCCTAAGTACAAGATAATTTTAAAGTATTAAGTATTTCAGTTCCAGCATGTGCAGAACTGCAAAACTAGCTATGTTTCCTTCTACTAGCATAAAAATAATTTTGTTTATATCCCTGCAATTTTCATCTAGTCATATGGTAGAATTCCTCTTAGAGGTAGGCCTTTCTGTTTATATTAAAATCTGCTATAGTTAGATCTCAAATATTGGTGATTTGTACAGCTTCATTCTATTTTTTTTCTTTTTATTTCAGGATTTTTAATATATTGAATGCAAAAGGCATCAAACCTTTATTTTATGCCTATCTTTTGGGAAAAAATATTGAGTGGATACTAAATAATGGAGTTGTAATTTTTCTTTAAAGGTAAGTTTAAGGATTTCTTCGCAAAACTTTAAAATGGTAAAAGTTTGCTGTCTAAAATGTTTAGTTAAAACATACTGCATTTTTTGAAATATTTATATCTGAGTTGAAACATAAAAATGATGAAATTGTCAAATCAGCAAGCTAAATTTAGAAGAACGGAGGAGTGGAGAAAATGGGAAGAATATATTGTTAATTTCAACACCTTACTATTAATGTAGTTTGACATCCGTTTAATTGCCATGGCTTAATGCTATGGAATCCTGGGAGTTGTAATTTTAGAAGGCCTTTCGTGTTCTCCACCAAAGAATGTTGGTGCCTTACCAGATTACAACTCTCAGAATTCCATAACATTGAGCCATGATAGTTAAACAGATGTTAGATTTATTTATTTGCACTATTTATATACCGCTTTTCTCATCCCTAGGGGGACTCAAAGCGGTTTACACATAGATAATGGCAAAAATTCAATTCCTTACAACTACAATAGTAAAACCACACTATAAACATAAAACATATTTAAAAAAGTACATCATCAAATATCAAAACAGTTATTAAAACCATAAAGCAATCTCATCAGTTGAGTCACCATTCCAGCCCTTGTCCCACTGAAAGCTGCATACATCTATTGTCCGAAGGCCTGGTCCCAGAACCATGATTTTATTTTATTTTTTCTAAAGGTCAGGAGCGAGGGAGCAGATCTTGCCTCCTTTGGGAGTGTGTTCCATAGGTGGGGGGCCACAACCGAGAAGGCCCTGCTTCTCGTCTCCGCCAGCCGCATTTGCACTGTTGACGGGAGCGAGAGCAGGGCCTCCCTTCTTTCACTCCCGTGCATTAATTCTGCACCATAGATACTCCCTCAGTTAACATAATTTATTGTGACTAAAATATTGTTCTAAAAGTTCTTTTAAAAAGTGAGCTTTTCAGGTTTTCATAAAGTATGGGAAATAATAATATGGAAGTGTTCTGTGACGGAAAAGAGTTAGGACGAGAGAAGGAATAATGACAGGGAGCAGTTGACATTTGGATAGCAGTGTAGAGAAGCAGAGTTAGTAAATATCTCAGGGAAGGATGTCTATGAGTTGAATTTCTAAGAAGAGAAATAAGTGGGAATGGGAAAGCCATGTAGTGTTTTCAGAATAGGCATGTGAAACTGTGCAGAGTCAGAGATATCACACGAAGTCACCATTGTATTTATGGCACATGTTCAGAGAAAAGACAGAAGTAAATAAATTGGTAGTAATGGATTGGATGGATACGAGTGAATGAAGACAAGTCAATGACTGAATAAAGATGAGATCAGAAAGAAAATTTGAGGCAATAAAGTCAAGGGATAGGACAGAAGTTTTTTGATTACTGTGCTGGGAGGACTGGAAGAAAAGTCTGTATTTTCACCATGTTTCAAAGAACAAGTGACATGTTTTGAGTGTAAGGAAATTAGAATCAAAGGCTTGCATCTTGCTGACTTATTTAATAGCATATTGTATGTAATGGATGATGCATTATGACAAGTCTAATCATGTTACTGAATGAAGAACAACTTGTCCAGTCAAAACCCTAAAGGTTTGCAGTCATGTGGTAGTTCCAAAGGGCAATGTATCGAGTTTTCATTTTTGGAAGCACCAGTCTCCTTTTTGGTTATCCTTTGAGATTGGTGACCAGTTCTGTAGGAAAGGAAAAGTTTGATATTTCTCAGGTGAGTCGCCTCTGGGCGGAGTCACCTCCAGGCTGAGAAAGGCGGCATACAACTATGGTAAATAAATAAATGTGTACTTCGCAGAATAACTTCTCTATTTAAGATATATAAAGCTTTAGTACCACTGAGTCATTTCTTTTCCAAATCCCTTCTTCCCATTCCCCATACCTACCTACTTCCAAGAGGGTACTAGATTTTTATTATTTCAAAAATGTAGGTAGAATTTTAGGTAGGTAGGTAGAATTTTTGTTTGTTTCATTGTGTTGCATTTTAAAACAACTTTGAAAATCTTTCTATGTATGGTTTTCTGATGAGGTTTATTTTTCATCCATGTTTTTATGGTAGGATCTCAAAGAATTTTTACTTCTAGCCAAACCAGCCCCCTGGTTTTCCAAGTGAGATGGAGACTAGAATGAATCTGACTGAGCACGGGCTAGAGCTTATTTGAAAGCCTACTCTGTGGCAATGGAGGCAGCAGAGAAATCATTCCTTGCTGCTACCATTGCATCTGCAAGGAACCATCCAGCTGAGCTGTTTCGAGTGGTCAGAGGACTAT
The DNA here is from genome assembly GCF_037176765.1 of Anolis sagrei. NCBI lineage: Eukaryota > Metazoa > Chordata > Lepidosauria > Squamata > Anolidae > Anolis > Anolis sagrei. The sequence goes on from NC_090023.1 coordinate 187,478,944, forward strand.
TACATGCTGGTCCTCAAAGAAAAATCCCTGACCATTCAGCAGCCCACTGTAAAGAATTTGTAAGGCACTTTGCAGATGATTCGTTCAGATCCGTTCCGACTTGGATGCTGTTATTTGATACAGTTCCAATGGATGTAACTTTGGCTCCTGCTTGTCCAGTGTTGATGAACATCTTTCAATTTGTGCAGCCTGAGAATGTGGACAGGATCCTTGGAGAGGTGAGAACTACCACATGTATTCTAGGTCCTTGTCCTTCCTGGCTAATCAAACAGGCCAGTGGGGGACTGGCAGAGTGGGTGAAAGTGGTGGTCAGTACCTCCTTAGACCAAGGCAAAGTTCCATCTTGCCCAAAAAGAGACAGTTGTGAGACCTATATTGAAAAAGCCACTGCTGAACCCCTCTATAATGGACAACTTATTGGCCAGTGTCCATCCTTTTCTGAGCATAGTTTTGGAGCATGTGGTAGTCTCCCAACTCCAGGGATTTCTGGATGAAACGGATTATCTAGATCCCTTTCAGTCTGGTTTCAGGCTTGGCTATGGAATAGAGTCAGCTTTGGTCACCTTGGTGGATAACCACCGCAGAGAACTAGACAGGGGAGTGTGTCCCTGATGGTTCTCCTGGACCTCTCAATTGCTTTCGATACCATTGACCATGGTATCCTTCTGGGTTCTCTTGGTGAGATGGGACTGGGAGGCACCAGAGATGCCAATAGCTAAAATTTAATGTGTGTACCACCTGGGAGCTTGCGGTTTTAAAAGCTAAATCTGAAGTCTATCTTGAGTGTATTGGGGGATGCGATGTGATAAATGTTTGTGAGAGTTTAATAAATATAATAAAATAATAGAAATAGTCAAGCACTTGATCAAAAGGCTTGAATTTTTTAAAATAGTTTTTGCTGACTTATTACATATTCTTTAATTATATAGACATTCAGTTTGTTTTTAAAATGCAGATCTTTATGGGTTTTTAAGAATTACATTGTGTTTTTTTTTCCAGATATATTACACTGAGGAAATTCTCTGACAGTATTTCAGCACAGAGGTCTTTTAAAGAATACTGTGACAGGATATTAGAGAAGCTTAAGAAAATGCCATCTGAACAGGAACCGTCTTGTATTCAAGAAACCAGCTTGTTGCAAGAGAATGTGGATAGAATATGTGCTCCTGTATCAACTATTGCTGTTGAAAAGTCTACATCTCAGCCTGCAACTTCAGATATTCTCTCCTACGGACTAAAAGATGTGAAAATAGAGCTGCCCAGAGTCAGTATCCCAAATGAAGTGGTATCGAAACATGAAATTGAAAGATATATGAATTTGTTTCAATGTAAAGAGAAGCCAGCAAGGACATCTTTCACACAAGTGGATGGGAATGGAGGCAATTTACACTGTTCTGAGACTCATACTCCATGTAATAAACTAGGACTGCATTATGAGGAAGGACAGAAAATTTCAGCAAAAATACTAAACTTTAGCTGTACAAAATGCAAAGACAACATTAGGTACAGCCCAAATGATCTACAGAAACACTTCCAGCTGTTACATCATGGAGAATTGCCATCTTACCCATGTGAAATGTGTAATTTTTCAGCAAATAATTTTCAGTCCTTTAACCAACACCGTCTGACACATCGTAGCACTTTAGTGAAATGTGAAATCTGTAATGATGACCACAGATATACTTTGTTGGGTCTGACAAAACATTTCTCATCTAATCATTGTGTGAATGGCCAGTTTCAATGTGAAAGATGTATTTTTTCTACCAGGGATGTAGGCACATTTGTTCAACACATTCATAGACACAAGGAAATACAATATAAATGTGACACATGCCATTACGTAGGTTTTTCAAAAGAGGAATATGAAACGCATATGGTTTCACACACTGGCATGTTTCCCTTCAGTTGTCAGTATTGTAACTACATGGCGTCACGGAAAAACTATCTTTTAAAACATATATTTACCTCACACAAAGACCGCATCTATCCAAAAGATAAAATAGATGGAGTTAACAGTGAAAAGAGGATGAAAACTTCAGCAGGACTAAAACTTATCTTGAAAAGGTACAAAACAGGAGCTTCGAGGAAGGCATTATGGAGACGCAAAAAATTTACAAGTACTTGTTGTAGAATTGGAAATGAGGATACACAGGTTCTCAACAACTTGAAAGAGATTCAGCCCAAATTTGAAGAATTAGGCCAATCTGCAAAGGAACCTGCCTTAAATGAAAACAACAATCTTGCAAATGAAAAAGCTATCTATAGCAAAACAAAATCCTCCCCAGCAGTACAGTGCAACAGAACAGAAGATGGATTGGGTTCTGGACAAGGGTTGTTGAAAAAAGCTGTTCATGGTCCTACAGTACTGATGGTTAAAAATAATAAAATATCTGTTCCTGCAAACTACAGCGCTAAATTTATGGGATTCAAAGTGGTGGATGGAAAGCAACATATAGTGATTAAACTGCTACCTACTGATAGACAGAATTTGCCTGCAGGAAATGAAGTGATTAAAGACTATTCAGCTGGATGTCTACCACAGTCAGTTGACAGGCCAAGTTTTGCTTCAGGTGCCAGATCTCATGAAATTAATCAAGTATCTAGAAATTCTGTAAATTCATTGACATCTCCACCAGCATTTTGCAGTCAGTATTCAGGAAAAATAAAGCAAGAAAGTACGAGTTCTTTGAATTGGAATGCATCTCAGATTGTTGCTCCTGCTAATATAGTGGTAGCAAAGCGTGCAGCTCATCTGGCAGTGAAACCAGATTCTTCATTACCTTGTGATTTGGTGGCAAGGACTGAAACCAGACATCCTGTTTCATGGAGAAATTGTATATCTCAGGACCATCCTCAAATTTCAACATCTGATGGTACACACATGCTTCATTACGATCCCATGAAGAAATCCTTTCCTTCAGAGTTCAAGGTCTTGAATGGTGAAGTGAACAACGGCAGTAAACATAATAATCCTTATTGTCCCTCAACTGATGCTTGTAATTATGCGCTGTTGCCATTCCATAATTATTCTAAAATAGACATTTTGGATAAATCTACAGATTTGATGTCTGACAAAAACTGTCCCCTGCCACACAGGTCTGCCAGTGAAACCACAGCGTGTGTTTCTAAATCAGCAACAGGATTAAATTTGGAAAAAAGATCTTTGCAGCCTCTTTATGGCTTTGTAAATTCAAATTATTCTCCAGTATTCTTAACTAATGAGCCTGGTTATGCCATTGATAGGCAGCATTGTGCTGAAAATCATGAACACCCACAATATTTAAATAGTAAGGTAAATCAAGTATTGGATCATTTAGCTGAAAAGTGTAAAGAAGAAAATGCCTCAAATTGTGTAAATTCATCGGTCATGCCTAAGATTACATCGGTTTTCTCACTTCAAAGTAATCATGCATCCAATTTTCTGTCACCTGAAGTGAATCAGTCATTACAAGATGTATTGAAAGGACAACCTGTTACACAGCCACACAACTACACAAAACCTGCCTGTAATCAGCCATTTCCAAATAATCATACAGATGATAAAATGCTTACACACTTCAAAGATTCAGCAGTTGTGTGCAGTTTAACACATTCCCCTGATAAATTCAAGAGAGAGTTGCATGTTAACTGCAATGCAACAAATGAAGCTATGGACTTTAGGAATGGACAAGACACAGTGACATCTCATAGAACAGAAGAAATGAACCCTCCATCAGGGATAGCAGGTACATTGCTGAAGACTCAGACAGATTCAATCATAATGCATCAGTTGGCAAAAGAGAAAACGCACTACAGTATCCGTAGTGCCAATATTGCCCATTCATCTCTTCCAGAACAGAGAAAATCAGTGGTAATTCAGCCATCATCAAATTTTTTTGTACCTTTGCGCCTTGCCCACCAACAAGGGCTGCAAGTTATTTCAGGAACGCCTTCTCCAAAAACGGGTTCAGATCCTCAGGCAACACATGGTGCAACTAGATCTTTACTTTTGAACAAAGGACCTGGAATGATTTTGACATTTGGTGGTGGGTCACTTGGAACAATTGCAAATGCCGCTGAAAATAATTCTCAGGTTTTAGATAAATGTGTACCTAAAGAGTGCAGTAAAGAAGTCGTAGAGATGAAACCAAACACAGACAGTTTTAAAAATGTAAGAAATTCTGCTAGTGTTAGTGTCTGCAGTGGGACAGCTGGTGCTTCATCCATTAGCCAACCACGAAAGGAACAACTTAATATTACAAATTCAGACAATACAATTTCTTCTCTGAAAATCCTTGCTGGATATCAAGGTGGTAGGGTTGCCTCTTTGGAACCAATAAAACATGCAGAAATTGGACAAGAACAACCTGTGTATGCACTTTTGCCTGATGGCAGGCAAGCAGTTTTTCTTAAATGTATGTCGTCAAACAAGCCACTCATACAGAACCACATTCATAATACTGCTGATAGTCAAAATACTGAACCAAAGAAACCTGGAGCAATGCAAAAAAAGCTTTTTTTGAAAATAAAGACATTTCCTGCTGTTGACAATTGTCTCCCAGTTAGCAACTTTGTGTCCTCTTTACAGTTCAATAATACCTGTTCCCTTAACAGACCTGCAGTGGACCACAAACAGTCAACTCTTTCTTCTAGCAATGCTTTGTTCTTATCACATAAATGGATGCCAGCAAATGCTAGTTTGGCCAGAGATGAATCCATAGACCCTTGCACTTCCATGGAGTCTGTACATTCCTCGAGGCATGCAGAAATATGGTCAGAAAAGTCCTCATCTGATTCAGCACAAACAGTACCTGCTAACAAAAGGAGTAGTTTTGGAAGCCAAAAATCAAGATCTATGGCAAACCGATTTTCAAAGGTTAGACGTCATTCAAAACAAACTGGTGCTAAAGTTTCGGATGCCACGGTCTCGCAAAAGAACCGGAATCTGAAACGGGGAGCAAGGGAAGACCTCCAAGAGCCCCCCAGAAAGAAAACATTGCATCGAAAGTGTAAGGCGAAAAATCAGGTGGATGTAAATGAGTTTGAATCATTGCTTCATGCCCCCTGTAGACCAAGAGCGTCAAAAGACACTGAAAGGATTCTAAAGTTGCTTCCTTTTGATTCCAAACAACTTGTCAAATGCCCCAGAAGAAATCAGCCAGTTGTAGTACTAAACCACCCAGATGCAGATGTTCCAGAAGTTGTAAATGTTATGAAGACTATTGCAAAATTTAAAGGACATGTACTAAAAGTCTCTTTATCAAAGAGAACTATTGATGCTCTTTTGGAGCCGGCGGATTACAGTAACAGTTTGTATATAATTGCTGACGACCTTTCTCGAAGAAAACGTAAAACGTTGAAACCTGTCAGTCCTGTCAAAGAAAGGTTTGTTTTAAAATTAACACTGAAGAAAACTAGCAAAAACAATTATCAGATTGTAAAAACTACCTCTGATAATACGCTGAAAATGAAATTTAGCTGTTGGTTTTGTGGGAGAATATTTGACAATCAGGACAACTGGGTAGGGCATGGACAACGTCATCTAATGGAAGCCACTCGTGACTGGAATTCATTGGAGTAATTTATTATGATTTATAAAGAAGTCAAAGCAGAGTATATGACTGCAGATTATTTTGAACAACAGCTTCAAAATCATGTTTTTGGTGTTTTTTTTTTTTAAAAGGAACAAGTTTTGTAGTAGCACCTAAAATTGAAACTGTATGACTCTAAATTAAATAGTTGCAATTGCGGTTTAAATTGATTTTTGCTACTACTATCATGTCATATATTTGTATTTAGATAATGAGTTTCAGGGCTTTTTTTGTTCTGTACATTTTTTAAAAAAAATCAAAGTGTGTACATATTTTTGTACTTTAGTTATTTGCTATAAAAACTTGCACAGGAATTGTATTTTTCCAGCTCTGTGCATGCACTACTAAAATGTTTTTCAGCTACACACAGCTATTGCCGTATTTTTCCTTAATCTTAACAAAAATAAATAAAAAAGGACAAAAACTTTTCTTTTCCAGGGATGAACACTGTTGTTAGTAAGTGCCTAAAAGATGTGAAGCAGTTTACTTTGTGTTGACTGTATGACCACAGGTCTACATGGGGCCAGGTTTCCTTACAGTTTTTTTTAAACAAAGCCATATGTGAATGCTTTAAGCTATATTGCTATGCACATGACACTTGTACTTTTTCTGTGCATCTTGTCTACTTTCTTAGTGAGATATTTTTTCATATAAATCAATAAACATGTTACTGTGTTTATACCTGATAATGAAATCAGTTGGAAGCATAAAGTATTATTAGCTTATAGGGTCCATTGAAGAAAGTCAAAAGAGGATATTAGTTATCCCCACTAAATCAGTATAATTGGTCTTAGGAGTTTGAAGAATTTTGCTACCTGTGTGCAGCCTATGGTTATGGTGCCATAGTCTTGCTAGAAATCAGATTCTAACTTTCTCTATTAAATCTTGTTTTATTACTAGATTCTATAATTTCTTTCTTAAAGGAATAATTCAGGTTTGATTTTCTAAGTACAAAAATTGATATCCCACAACGAGGAAGCATTTGACATTCCACACACCAAAAATCTCCCAAGTTTGGACATCCTTTTAATTAAAAAAACACAACGGTCCCGCATTGACCTGACCATTCTGCTGTGTTTTAGGTTGTGACGCTTAATTTACGCAAACAAAAATGCTTTTGTCCCATGTTGTCAAAGATCACCAAACTTAATTTTCTCAAGAATAACAGCACAGCCTTGGCTGTCAGGTTGAAAGTAGAAATTATATTGGATATTTGCTCAAACTCCTCAGGCTGTTGTATTGATCCACAATCTAGAAACTTTTGCTCTCTTAAGCCTGCAGTTGAACAGATATTTTAACTTATTAGAGCGACTAAAATATTGCATTTTTCAGTTTGTTGGCCAGAGCATTACATATTGGGCATTTAAAGTCACAGTTAAAAGTTTTTGTCTTTTCGCTGGAGGAAAGATCATTGTACGTTCATTGTATGTTCAGGCCTTGGAGTCAAATTCACACACTGTTCAGATAATTTGGGCTGAAGCAGGCATTCGTCCACCTGCAAAGGGAAAAGAGAGACATGGGCATGTCCCAAGATTCCTTCCAGACTGAGTTTTATCACAGATAGGTCAAGTCTGAATAGTCAATATGTGTATATACCCTGTGTGTTCAGAAAATAGAGAACAAAGTTGTATTGACTGAAATGATACACAAACAAAATTACATTTGGAGCATAAGGAGAGGATGTGATTTCATTGATACCAGTTTAGTAGTGTTAAATTGTGTATTGTCCACTATAGAAAAATTAGGGTTATCTAATGGTGAGAGTCACTATTTTAATGAGCAGAAAAAGTTAAGATTGAGTTGCACCAGTCTAACACGTGGATCTAATTTCTTTAATGTTTAAACAGTTCTTAGAAAATGAAAAAAAAAATCTCAGGAAAATGATGTACTTTAAGAAAATGCAGTTCAGGATTACCTCTTCAGATTTTCTCCTGCACATGTTTGGTGTTAACAGATTTGTTTTATAGAAATATTTCTCTATAATTGTATTGAATAATTTAAAACCATAAGTAAAGCACAGGTTTTTATTGTAAGATTAAGTTGCTGATAAAGAATCTTGGTCTTTGTTTCTTGAGCTGACTTTTTCAAATATGTAACAGTTTGAATATTCTTTTAAATTGTGACAGAATAAGTTCCCTACGAAGTGTGGAATGATGCATTGATTTCCGTGTGAAGGGCATTCCGGTTTTTATATTCATAATTATATTTTGTATTTATATTAAAATCATCATTACACAGGGCTCATCTCAAATTTGATTAAAAGTTGAGAGGTACACGGAAGAACAGAAAGGAAACAAGGGTTTTTGCCAGGCTTTGAAAAATTAGTATGCCTTCCACAATCGTTTTCAACCACATGAATTGAGCTGTAGAGCGGCCAAGCAGTGTGTTTATAATGTGGCCTGGCTTCTGTTCTTGGTTATAGTACAGCTACTCTTAATGCTGCATGAGTGGGTGTATGTAAGGTGACTGTAATTATTTTTGCCACTAATTTTTTTTTGTAATATTGCTATTAAATTTTAATCCTTTGTCACAGTTAATGAGATTGAAAAGCTTCATATTTGTTACATGAGATTTCTTTAAGGTTCTGGGTAAAATTATAAGAATCTCAATTCTGAAATGTGTACACGCAATCAAATGACATTGTCTTTTGGAATTACATTGCACCGAGCTGGTAAAATCTTAGAAAATGTTGCTGTTGCATATATGAACAGAATATATTTTCCCTCGTGTTACACAACTATTAAGTTAGCGAAGCTGATGGTTTATAAATTCTATAGACATAGTAGTTCTGTTTGTTTACAAAACATATTGACTGATATCCAGCATGGATTTGGTGATATGTAAAGCTCAACCAGGCATCGTTGCATTCCCTCTTGTCTCTTCAGGCACACCACCTACCTTTATGTTCCTTGACCTCAGCCTTTTTAGTTCAAGGATGATGAAGTTGGCCAGGAAACATCTAGCTATAGTCCTGACACTGGATACACAAAAATTACATACTCTTCTTTGACCCAAGAGATGAAGGATGGTGCATGCCTCTTCATGTTCCTGACTATACAACACAGCTTGATGCTTTTTGGTCAATCTTGCCATCCACTGGCCATTAAACAGTTATAGGAGGAGTACCTAGGTGGTATGGATGGGAAGGTGCTGTTGCTGAATAGCTTCAACCAGAAATACCTATATTGTACAGGGTGAGACAGCATAATTTCCTTTTTTAAAATGCGCGCCATTCAGTAGGTTGAAGATGTAGCGGAGCGCTGGTGGTCTTGTTCAAGAGGCGGGAGTATAAAGTTTTGTCCTGACAGTTCAGTCGCCATCATGCGTTGGAACAGTGAGGAGCGTAATTTTGATGTTGAGGCCTACTTTTTGATTTGGAGTGGCCCCTTGTGATTTTTTTTCTATGGGGTCTTTTGAAATTCCGTGTTTATGTGAACCATCCAAGGATCCTACAAGATTTGAAGACCCAACATCCAGGAAGAAATTGCCAACATAGAACCTGCTATTCTGGCAAGAGTTATGACAAACGCCAGAAATCGGTTTACTCAGTGTATGGAGAATGGGGGACATTGCCTACCTAATTTGATCTTCAAAACTACGTAAAACAAAACTTTAGGTATGCGCCTACATTATAATTTTTTTTTTAAAAAATCTGATTCATACAATGAGTTTTATTAAGTGTCTGCTACCTACACCACTGGAGAAATTACACTGCTTAGCTGGTATTGCACCACCTGACATCCGCCGGGAAGTAGCAGCCAATAGTGAAAGGACCAAGGCAGAGACATCTCCAGCTCATTCCCTGTTTGGGTATCAGCCAGCATGTCAACGACTTAAATCTAGAAATAGTTTTCTAAGATCTACAGAGGTACTTGCAGGAACACCCTAGCAAGTGAGAGTCCAAAAGTGGCAGGCTCAAACCCAGAACCTCAACCAATGGCTGATACCAAATGAGAGACTCCCCCCTGGGCACACACAGGACGGCGATTTGGAAGGCGCTGAACAGACTGCGCTCTGGCACTACGAGATGCAGAGCCAACCTCAAGAAATGGGGCCACAAAGTGGAATCCTCGACATGCGAGTGTGGAGAGGAGCAAACCACTGTCCACCTGCTGCAATGCAACCTGAGCCCTGCCACATGCACAATGGAGGACCTCCTTAAGGCAACACCAGAGGCACTCCAAGTGGCCAGATACTGGTCAAAGGACATTTAATCAACTACCAAACTCACAAATTTTGTATTTTGTCTGTTTGTTTGCTTTGTTCTGTTAGAAATGTAATATAATTGGTGGTTGCCCTGACACGACAAATAAATATTAAGTTTTGAAAAAAGGAAGTTATGCTGCCTCACCCTGTATAATCACACATTTATATGAATGATTTTTTATATTACCAACAGGGCTTTGGCCACTGAGTTTAAATGTGCGTGGAAGACAAAGTTAGTCTCTATTTCCAGTTTTGCAGTGGAGAAGGGGAAGCACTCCATTTTATGTGAGGAGGGTGACAGAAGTGGCAATGGAGGGGAAAACAAAAGTATGTTCTCCTTTTTTGTATGCAACACACTTTCTAAGAAATTGAATAGGACAATCGATAGGAATGAATGCTGAATTAATAATGCTTTCTTAATATGAGTGTATATTTCCGTAACTCATAAATATTAGATTTGTGACCTGGGTTGCAATTCTAGTACTTTAATGCCAGTCCTTTCAAAATCAGTGGGACTTGGCTCTGTGACTTACCTCTGTAAAAACATGCATCTTTATTTTACTGTTGGCATTATACTAGATACAATGCCAAGTATATACTAGTATAATGCCAAATTTTTAACTTTATTTTTTTTAAAAAAATACATTATAACGGTACCCTCATTTTGTTTCTGACATGATAAATAAATAAAATACTTTACTGTTGGGGGTGATTGACTAGGTAAAGTATAATAAACATTTCCTTTTATCATCCCTAAAAGAAACAAAGCTGAAGCTACCATACGTAGGTTTTCTGTTCATCAGCTTAGTGTGCATTCATTAAATCAGAATCCAGGACGAGAAAAACGTTATGTACTTTTATTGATTGAACAGAAAAGCTAGGCTCATTTGTACTACAGATTCAGAATACAAGTATTACTCCACTTTAACTGTTCTTTCATCCTATGGAGACCTGGGGTTCGCTGTTTGGTGAAGCATTAGCCTGTGGTTTTTTTCAGCTTCACTGCAAAGCACATTAAAGTACTGTATATTGTGGTACATCCCTATCTGCTGTTTGCAGATTTCAGTTGGTGTTGAATGGGAAGGGTGAGTTTTCTCTTGCATCACTCTTGGGTTTCAGTGCAGCACTCTTAAAACTGACATTGTAAGTACTGCGTCTTGTCCACTGACTATTTTTGGGTTGTCAGGAAAATTGCTGAACATGTCACAACTTCTCCCCTTGCTCTTTAACAAATTGCCATGGTGGGTATCTTATGCTGCTAACAAGATATGCTTTGAAAGGAATCTTGGTTGTTGTGTGGTCACAGTTCTCCACAACTATAAGAATGAGTTGTGATAATGTTAAGTCTTAACTCACACCATTGTAATTCCCAGTGGTGCCAGCCTCCTTGAGCACTCTCCCTAGCCCTGCAGAGCAGCTTTAGTAAGACTGAGGGGAAAGGCACGCCTGCAAACATCTCTTCTGTGATGCTTGAAATGACATTCTGTTCATAGTTTGAATTCTGCTCATTGGATATGCTAGCTTAAGTAATGGGAACATTTAGAAATGCTGCTTTAGCAGTGAAATGATACTTTGATTTGGTCAGTAGCAATACATTGCTATCATATCTTGTAGACCCAACATACTACTTTGCAACGAGCTGAATGCTCCTAGCAATTTCTCACATAGAGAAAATACGATTGATTCTTCCAGCTTGCATTTGAGTTTAAGTCAACCAACTTTGTACAACTTGATATGAGGTGGCTGGAAATGGTTAGAATATACTAATGGACTCCTGATCTATGTTTCTCAGCCTGGAGGTGAGGATCCCTGGGGGGAGTCATGATGGGGGTTTCAGAGGGGTTGCCAAAGAGCATCAGAAAACATTTTTGATGGTCTCAGTAACCCCTTTGGCAGAGAGGACTGAAGATCTCTGCCTGCCCTTCTCTTCCTTTTTGGAAACAGATGCCGACTCCTCACTGAAAACCCTCTTCCACTGTGATTGGCTGGCCACTTAGACAAGCGGAGGACTGTTTCTGAGATTCCAAGTTGGGAGGGGAGAGCAGGCATGCTCAATGCATGGCACTGTGTGTGTATGTGCTGGTGAGGGAGAGCGTGTGAGGTTGGAGGGAGGCTTACGATTGTGAGTCCCTCCAAGGCACGGGGGTTCTGTGTGGGAAGTTTGACCCAATTCTGTTGAGGTTCAGAATGCTCCTTGATTGTAGGTGAACTATAAATCCCTGCAACTACAACTTCAAAATGTCAAGGTCTATTTCCCCCAAACTCCACCAGTGTTCACATTTGGGCATATTGAGTGTTCATGCCAAGTGAACTACAACTCCAAATCTCAAGGTCAATGCCCACCAAACCCTTCCAGTATTTCCTATTGGTCGTGGGAGTTCTGTGTGCCAAGTTTGGTCCAATTCCATCGTTGGTAGAGTTCAGAATGCTCTTTGATTGTAGGTGAACTATAAATCCTAGCAACTACAACCCCCAAAAGACAAAATCAATCCCACCCTAACCCACCAGTATTCAGATTTGGGCACATTGGGTATTTGTGCCAAATTTGGTCCAGTTAATAAAAATACATCTTGCACACCAGATATTTACATTACAATTCATAACAGTAGCAAATGACAGTTATGAAGCAGCAATGAAAATAATATGGTTGGGGATCACCACAACATGAAAGACTGTAGTAAGGGGTTGAGGCATTAGGAAGGTTGAGAAGCACTGATCTAAATGGAAATCCATTTGCTTTCTTTTGAGGAAAATAGTTTTTTTTCATGAGTTTTTGACAAAAACCTACGTGTGACTCTTATGACTCCGATTTAAATAACTGAATTCATGTTGCAGAATTAAAAGTATCACAAATGTCTTCATTGCTTAATAGTAATAAACATGTTCCCTATATTTAAAAAAGCTGTTGTCAGTGCAAAACAATTAAATGAAAACTTTATTTGAAGAAAAGGAAAGGACTGATAAAATACAATTAATGGGAAAATGGAAAAAGGGAAAGTGGGGAACAACTATATGAGGAGTACTGGGATAAATAATGAATTAAAAATAAGGCAGTTGTCTTTTGGAAGGTCAAAACCAGATAACCGATATATAAAATTTCCGCTTTGAACCTCAACTCTGCGGCTTAAAATAGAAGCCAAGGAATGTATGGCGTTCCCACTGCCAGTTAAAGCAAAAGCTCCACAAAAAACGATGATCAACTTACTGGATCTAGATCATAGTGCTTCACTTTTGAATGTGTCTTTCCATACTTGATATTTCTATTTTATCTGAGGTGGCAGATGAAGACAGTACTGTCAATAAACAGTTGATGAAAATGTCCGACAAGTACTATACCATCTGAAATTACAAAATCCAAGTCCAAACACATTGTGTTTTGATCATCAAAACTTCCAAATGTTATGTTACCCATATTTAAAAAGCACAGGCATGTGATAACTCTGTCCTTGACAGAATTTGAGAGGTAGACAAAATAGTTGACACATGAAAGAGTTATGTCATGGCATTGTGCATCATAACTGCACATTCATACACACTCTTGTGGAGTACAGTGGAGTCTCTCTTATCCAACCGCTGATCAAACCTGTATTATCCAATGCAGTCTGCCTCTTGCCCAGATCCACAGATGTTTCAATACATTGCGATGTTTGGGTGCTAAATTCGTAAATACAGTAATTACTACATAATGTTACCGTGTATTAAACTGCTTTTTCTGTTGTAAAACATGTTTTCGTGCTTAACTTGTAAAAAAATCGTAACGTATTTTGACATTTAATAGGCTTTTCCTTAATCCCTCCTTATTATCCAATGTTTTCATTTATCCAACGTTCTACCGACCCATTTATGTTGGATAAATGAGACTCTACTGTACTTTTTATATTATCAGTATATATGTATTTTAAATGTTATGGTTTCAACAAATGGTTTCAACAAAGACAACTGAAGCCAATAAAACACATTACATTAAAAGCCCGACTTTGGAAAATTAATGTTCCAGAAAATAACTTAGCTTGGTAAATAATGACAAACATACCCTAAGTCTGGCCACTGAATTTCACTAAGGAATTCCTTTTGTAAGAACAGAAAGCCATTGCAAATATAGCCTTATGAATATATTAAATACTAGCTGTCCCCTGCTACGCATTGGTGTGGCCCAGTCTGGTGATCTCAAAAATAATGAGAAAGTGTTAGTTTCTAATATATGTCATTTCTTTATGCTTGTGAGTAAACAGTACTTCTTGTTTCTTTGTCAGTGTTGTAGAGGTTGTCTGGTTTGCCCACTCTTGAACATGGAACATATTATTGTGCTTCTTTAGGGGTCCCTTTCAAATCTATGATGTTCTATCTGTCATATACATATATGTGTGTGTGTGTATGTGAGTGAATCATATATATCTACGGCTGGGTGGCTCCTTGTTAGGAGGGCTTTGATTATGTTTTCTTGCCCTGGTGAAGGGAGTTGGACTAGATGGCCTTCAATAAGTATTTCTCAACCTGGGGGTTGGGACTCCTGGGAGAGGGTTGTGAGGGAGTGTCAGAAGGGTCACCAAAGACCACCAGAAAACACAGTATTTTCTGTTAGTCATGGGGGTCTGTGTGGAAAGTTTGGTTCAATTCTATCGTTGGTGGGGTTCAGAATGCTCTGATTGTAGGTTAACTATAAATCCCAGCAACTGCAACTCCCAGATGTCAAGGTCTGCTTTCCCCAAACTCCATCTGTGTTTACATTTGGGCATATGGAGTATTCGTGCCAAGTTTGGTCAAGATCCATCATTGTTTGAGTCCACAGTACTCTCCAGATGTAGGTGAACTACAACTCCCAAATTCAAGGTCAATGCCCACCAAACCATTCCAGAATTTTATGTTGGTTGTGGGAGTCCTGTGTGCCAAGTTTGGTTCAATTCAATCGTTGGTGGAATGCTCTTTGATTGAAGGTGAACTGTAAATCCCAGCAACTACAACTCCCAAAAGACAAAATCCATGTTTCTTGAGTGATGGACACTCCTTGGGGTAGTAGGTGTATCGTGTCCAAACTTGATGGCAATTTGTCCAGTGGCTTTTGAGTTATGTTAATCCCACAAACGAACATTACATTTTTATTTATATAGATTGGTTACTTGGACTTCTTTTCTGATTCTGGAATGCCTTTCTTAAAATGTATATGTCAAGTATGCAGCAACTTGGCAGGAATGGGGTGTTTTTAACTCAATGCTCCAATACTTTGCTGTAAGATAGGTTCAGTATCAAATAACCCTTTGGTCCTTTATAAAATCCACAATATATCATGTATTTTGCTTGTAAAAAGCATCTGGAAGAACTTCTTCAATTCTATCGTTGGAATTGAATATTCAGTTGCTCATCATGAAATACTTATTCTCAAATTCTTGGAAAATGACGGATCTTCAGTGCATAGTTATGAAACTCTGGTTATATGTTTGAGTTTGGTAGAGTCTTTTGTGTTGTTTTGACTGTCAATGAGAACAAGAGAAAACCGTTGATGATTCTCGATGATTTCTGCCACACTGTCGAAGCGCTATATTGAGAGAGAAAAAAGGTTCAAGGTGACTTATACTTGCAAACACAAGTCCTACTTTTTTCAGCCAACTAATACAATTGAATCTGCACTTTTTGTCAATATGCAAGTCCATGAGAAAATATACATCTGAAAATATAAAAGTCCCCATTGGTGATGTGTGGTATATCACTATTGAGGATGTTACTGACATAAGAGTTTTCTGCCAAGATATTTTATCCTTCTCCCCCACCTTACATGGAGGTGTACTTAAACATTAGGTTTGGATGTAATACATTGATGTTACAACAAATACATAATTGCCGACTGTGTATCAAGTAACATGACTTTGAACCGAGAGAGAAAGAAATCAATTAAACTTCTTTTCCTTGGCAGTCTGTAATTTCTATGGAATTCGTTTGCATTGGCCTATTAAATGTGGATGAAAGGATCTCAGGTGTTCTTTTCACTCTGGAAGTAGTGTTGGCTTGCCCAGAAAACTTAACAAAAAGATCTGGCATAACCACATTTCTGAAGTATAGTTTCTTTGTCACTGCTGTTCATCTAATGTTCAAATTTTTGTAAAATTTATTTTTAAGCGGCACCATTTTCTATTGGAAGTTGTAAGGTTTTAAAAGAAATTCAATTACACTGCAATAATGAAGTATGAAAACATTTTGACCGAAAATGACTGAAAACAAGGCTTGCTCAGAGGGTTTTTGCCTTTGCCTTCCTCTGAGGCCCCTCTACACTGCCATATACACAGATGGGTCAAAAAGTAATGCCTCCATCACTCTTAACTTTTATTTCTTTGGGTTGTAGGTTTTTCGGGCCATATGTTATAGAAGCATTCTCTCCTGACGTTTTGCCTGCATCTATGGCAAGCATCCTCAGACCTCACAACCTCTGAGGATGCTTGCCATAGATGCAGGTGAAACGTCAGGAGAGAATGCTTCAAGAACATGGCATATAGCCCAAAAAACCTACAACAACCCAGTGATTCCAGCCATGGAAGCCTTCGACAATTTTATTTCTTTTTCAGCTCCTGGACTATCTATGCATGATATGATAGAGGTAACCTTACTTTACTGATTTTAATATGGAATGATTTAAAATGTGTAATATGTATTAATTTTAACTTAATTTTTTGGAATTGTATGTGTTTTAAGGTATTGAATAATTGCCTCTACGTAAGCCGCCTTGAGTCCCCTTCAGGGTAAAGAAAGGTGAGGTATAAATAGGGTAAACAAACAAACAAACAAACAATATAATATTTTCTTATTCTGATTGACTGATTAGAACCATGCATCTGAAGTTGAAAGAAAGAGTTGTCACTGAATTTCTGGCAAAAGGAGGTTTTGTGCACCTAAGGAAATCCATAATCGCTTGAAGGATGTTTAAGATTTGGCCCCTTCTGAAACATCCTACGTCAGGCATGTAGCCGGGGGGGGGGGGGGGGGGGGAGCTTGAGGGGCTTCATCCCCTCCCACCCAAAATTCTCATAGTGGTCCGCGAGAAGGCCTTACTGGTACATTATTTAAACTGTTATGTTTATCCATATTATGATCTGATCACCATGCTCAATATATCCCCATATACATGGAGGTATTGGGGTAATGATACAAAAGGTTTGCTACGGTAGAGACTATTTCACTCAGACTCAGTCCCGTCCGTCCGTCGTCCCCCCCCCCCCCCCGAATCAAATTCAGCCCTCCCCAAATCAAAATCCTGGCTACGGGCCTATCCTACGTGGTTTCAAATTCAAGAACTTCAATGACATTAAAACTGCTTTAAAATCATGGGTCATGAAGCAAAACCTTAAATTTTTCCAAAATGGTTTTGATGGCTGGGTTAAAGGATGACGCACATGTATACAATTTGAGGGCAACTATGTCGAATGGCAGTTTTGAGTAGAGGACATTTCAATCTATGATCTGTAGCAACTTCTGCTGTTATATGTTTGTTCATAACATTTTTATGACACAAGAGGCAAAACATTTTGACCCACCCTCGTATAATCCAGTTCAAAGCAGATAATCTGGATTTTATAGGCCAGTGTAGAAAGGGCCTAAGACTGTCAAGAGTGTAAATTTAAGTGGGCGGGTTTCCATGGCCAAAAAAGGGATTTGAATTCTGTCCTTCAGAACTGTAGTTCAACTCTTAAACCACTACACTACACTACATTGGCTTCATATTTTGGATTGTGTCTCAGTAAACAAATAACACCCTCACCATTTGGCCATTTTGCTTTCTGTCCCATTGAACAAAACGAGTATTTCTGAGCACTTATGCATAGGTAAAGGTAGTAAGGTAAAGATTGTCCCCTGACATTAAGTCCAGTTGTTTCTGACTGGGGGTTGGTGCTCATCTCCATTTCTAAGCCGAAGAGCCGGCGTTGTCCATAGACACCTCCAAGATCATGTGGTCTGCATGACTGCATGTAGATGCATAACTATCTTTAAAATCCATTGTATCAGAATCATAGAGTTGGAAAAGACCACAGCGGTCATACAGGCCAACCCCCTGCCAGACAGACAAAGCACAATCAAAGCAACCCCTGACAGATGGCCATCTGGCCTCTGTTTAGAAGCCTCCAAAGAAGAAACCTCAACTACTCTCTAAGGCAATAAGTGCCAATAGTACAAAGGCTGTCTCCACGTAACAAATATATAAGATCATATTTCAGACATTTAGTTAATAACTAATGGTCCCTGCATAATGGTTGGATCCAGAATTATTTACACTTGCGATAGACTCATTACAATCAGTGGAACCAGTATTAATTGGGATAAATCTGGACTGAAGCCAATACACTTCTTGTATTCTAAAATACCCTCCAGGCTTTAAAGAGGCTAGCTTACTGAATATCAATTTTTTGTTGTGCCAGGAGTGACTTGAGAAACTACAAGTTGCTTCTGGTGTGAGAGAATTGGATGTTGCGCAGGGGAACCCTGGATGTTTTTTACTATCCTTGTGGGAGGCTTCTCTCATGTCCCCGCATGAGGAGCTGGAGCTGATAGAGGGAGCTCATCCACGCTCTCCCCAGACCTGTGACCTGCTGTCTTCAGTCCTGCCAGCAAAGGGGTTTAACCCCCTGTGCCACCAGGGGCTCCATACTGAATATTAATAACCATTATTCATAACCAATTATTCATTTATCCAAGTGAAGGGATCTTTTGCAAATCTAAAGGGAGAAGCATTTGTGGAAGGAAGAAAAAAAATCACAACTTAATTAAATGCAAGAGAGAAACCTCCAATTCCTACTCGCATAACCATTATTCATAACCATTACTATTGACACAATTTATTAAAATATTAAGCATATTTATAATACATTTTTGGACTGATTTTTTTTTGTTTTTAGGAAAACTATACTGTTCTCTTTTTGAGACAGTTTTATGAAGATAATTGTGAATGAAATTCAAACTGTCGTCGGGCAGAATACAAATAGTGTTCACATTCAAATGCCAAGGGGCTGCAGAAGAGTTCATACTGCACTACGAAAAGTAATTTCCAAAGCAGTTACTGTGTTCTTAGGAAAGAGCCTCTCCAAACAGAAGAACTGCTTTGGGTTTTGTTTCCTTTCTTGTACAGTCTGAAATGTAAAACAACTCTTCTGTAAGCATTAGGGCCCCTTAGATCCAACTGCTCGGATAAATATTAGACATTGAGATATGCCTCTGAGTGGGAATTGGAGGTTTCTGTCTTGCATTTAATTAAGTTATGATTTTTTCTTCCTTCCACAAATGTTTCTCCCTTTAGATTTGCAAAAGATCCCTTCCCTTGGATAAATGATGTTGCTTGGTGTGGATTACATTTCGCTGCCTTCATAGATAACTACAATTATGAGCTCCCAATGGAGTTGTTTAATGAAGAATAGATAGGGGGCTTGGCTGTTAAGGAGGACCGTAAATTGCATTCACATTTTAATTAGGTCTCACTTGGCCCCGAAACACCTAATTTTCTATTTAGTTCCAAGTGCAATGGTTTCAAGTCACCTGTTTTTATGAGATGTCTTTATCAATCCTCATGCCTGCAGGCGGTGTAACTAAAATTCCCACTTATGTGTTAAGGTTTGAAACAAAGAAGACATCACCCACCTCCTCGCCGCTTTTTTCTCTGCCCAAAGCATATTGTCTTGTTGATTCAATAAATCGGATTGGGATGTTATATACTCTCTTATTGTAGAACACAACTAGCGTATATGGTTGCTTTGAATCTTGTCCAGAACTCTTCCTGACCAGGAAAGATCCATCCTTTAAAAAGAGTATAAAAATGCAAATGCCCATTAATGATATTTCAAGTTAATTTCCTCTCATTGTTTTTCCCACGGATTTGATGACAGAGGGAAAAGGTTTAAATACTGTGTAACACAGTATTCAGTTATAGAATCATAGAGTTGGAAGAGACCTCGTGACCATCCAGGCCAACCCACTGCCAAGAAGCAGGAAAATCACATTCAAACCACCCCCAACAGATGGCCATTCAGCTTCTGTTTAAAAGCCTCCAAAGAAGGAGCCTCTACTACAGTCTGCAGCAGAGTTCAACTGCTGAACAGTTCTCAGTTGAGAAATTCTTCCTAATGTTCAGGTGGAATCTCCTTTCCTGTAGTTTGAAGCCATTGTTCTGCATCTTAGTCTCCAGGGCAGCAGAAAATAAGCTTGCTCCCTCCTCCCTATGACTTCTCCTCACATATTTACACATGGTCTTCTCTTCTTCAGGCTAAACATGGCCAGCTCTTTAAGCCGCTCCTCATAGGGCTTGTTCTCCAGACCCTTGATCATTTTAGCTACCCTTCTCTGAACACATTCTAGCTTGTCAACATCTCCTTTCAATTGCGATGCCCAGCTTAAAGCCATTGTTCCACTTCCTAGTCTCCAGGGCAACAGAAAACAAGCTTGCTCCCTCCTCCCTATGACTTCCTCTTACATATTTACACATGACTATCATGTCTCCTCTCAGTCTTCTCTTCTGCAGGCTAAACATGCCCAGCTCTTTAAGCCGCTCCTCATAGGGCTTGTTCTCCAGACCCTTGATTATTTTAGTCGCCCTCCTCTGGACACATTCCAGCTTGTCAAGATCTCCCTTCAATTGCGGTGCCCAGAATTGGACACAGTATTCCAGGTGTGGTCTGAACAAGGCAGAATAGAGGAGTAGAATGACTTCCCTGAATCTAAATACTAGACTATTTATGCAAGCCAAAATATCATTGGCTTTTTTTTTTTTGCTGCTGCATGACATTGTTGGGTCATTTTCAACTTGTTGTCCATGAGGACTCCAAGATCTTTTTCACACATACTACTATCGAGCCAGGCGTCCCCCATTCTGTATCTTTGCATTTCATTTTTTTCTGCCTACGTGGAGTATCTTGCATTTGTCTTTGTTGAAATCCGTTTTGTTAATTTAGGCCCATCTATATATACTACATATAACAGTATTCAGTTATATATAGTTCTGCTTTTGCATTCACCTGTTGCTGCCTTCTGCCTTTGGTTTGTTTCCAAAAATTGAGCTGTATTCACTTTATGTTTTTATAAAGGAGTATAATATAGGTGATGTGTAGCCAGGATGTATTTTTACCTTGTTTGATTTGTATAATGCATCTTCAGCTGTTTTTCGATCGCTGGAAGCCATATACCAAGCTTTCCCATAAACACTACCATCCTGTGAAAAAGAAATACATTATAATGTCCTTTATAATGCCTTGGCAAAAAATACTGTATCAAAAAAAATCACTAAAAGTACAATTACACTATAACAAAACCCGAAAAAATCTTTTCATGGTTTGAAAGTGTTATTCCTGTTTAATTGTGTGGTACTTACTTTGAAAGTAGTTGTTCTACTCCAGAAACTGCACTTTTGTGGTGGCCAGAAACTGTTGAATTGTTTGAGACTTTGTCAGATATTATTTGAAAAACTAGAGGAAAATGTGCTTCAGGATGTCCCGTAAAAACAGAGTTTTCCAAGTTTTTATGATAGAACCAATTAAGAAATGACATTTATAACCCAGGAACAAAATTTGTGTTTCACAGTGTAATATAGGAAGCAAATTAAAAATGCTAACCTACTATGTGTGTAGGTTTGACTTGAAAAAATATGTACTATAAGTATGTTTAGCTTTTATGTTATACTATTTATTTATTATTTATTTTATTTATTTACTTTACTTATATACCGCTGTTCTCAGCCCGAAGGCGACTCACAGCGGTTCACAACCAATAAAAACAGCAATAATTCAATGCAGCATATAACAACAATTAACAACTTAACACATTACCCAATCAATAAACAATTACTACAATAACCAATCACAATCGTCTCATCATCAAAACATAATCCAGATTCGTCATCCATTGTTCCATTCCTAGCCATCACTTGCTAGCCATCACCTGCCATGCGTTGCTGTGGCCCACTCTGTGTATATGTGTTTTGTGTGTGTATATATGTCTGTGTATATATTTGTGTATATGTGTATATATGTGGTTTTGTGCATGCATTATTATTATTTAATTTTTTTGCTTTTTAAGTCTCTTCCGCTGTGTTTTTCAGTTTTTTTATGAATGATCGTCACTTGTTGGCCTAATAGATGTCTTGTGTCCAAATTGGGTTTTGAGTTATGTTAATCCCACAAACGTACATTACATTTTTATTTATATAGATAGATATGGAAATTGTTTAAAATCTTCACAAGTCATGTGTGAGATAGGTCTTCTACTTTGGAAGACTACAAGTCTTGGGAAACTACAAGTCACTTCTGATGTGAGAGAATTGGCCGTCTTCGAGGACATTGCCCAATGGATGCCTGGATGTTTTGTGGTTTACCATCCTTGGAGGCTTCTCTCATGTCTCTGCGTGGGGAGCTGTAGCTGACAGCTGGAACTCACAGTATTTTTTTCTCAATGTTCAGTGAGTGATTTTTTTTTCATGTCAGCAGTGACTTGAGAAACTACAAGTCACTTCTGGTGTGAGAGTATTGGACGTCTGCAAAGACGTTGCCCAGGGAACACCCAGATGTTTTGATGTTTTACCATCCTTGTGGGAGGCTTCTCTCATGTCCCTGCATGGGGAGATGGAGCTGACAGAGGGAGCTCATCCGCATTCTCCCCAGATTCGACCTGTTGGTCATCAGTCCTTCTGGCACAAGAGTTTAACCCATTGCGCCACCGGGGGCTCCAATGAGTGAATGGGTTTCCTATAAAGTTTAAATAAAAATGCTGAAGACTTAGGTTCATATAAAAGAAAGAAATAAAGAAGTTGTTTTCCTATCCTTCTCTCATTCAGGGTTCTTCATTTATTACATACATTGCTCAAGCATTTTGATGATGACTGACATTTTATGAGTGGCAGGAAGCATTTAATTTTGGTGAAGCTTTAGGGAAGGGATCCTCAAACTATGGCCCAGGGGCCGGATGCGGCCCTCCAAGGTCACTGACCCGGCCCTCGCTCAGGGTCAAAGTCAACAACAACTTGAAAGCACACAACAACAATCCTATCTCATCAGCCAAAAGCAGGCCCACAATTCCCATTGAAATACTAATAATTTTATATTTGTTGAAATTGTTCTTTATTTTAATTATTGTATTGTTTTTAAGTATTTTTTGCACGACAAATGAGATATGTGCTGTGTGCATAGGAATTCATTCATGATTTTTTTCAAATTATAATCCGGCCCTCCAACAGTTTGAGGGACTGTGACCTGGCCCTCTGTTTAAAAAGTTTAGGGGGACCTATTTTTAAATGTTTAAAAACCTCCTTAATAATGGGTTGTTGTGAGTTTTCCAGGCTCACAACAACCCATTATCAAGGAGGTTTTTAAACATTTTAAAATAGGTCCCCCTAAACTTTTTAAACAGAGGGCCAGGTCACAGTCCCTCAAACTGTTGGAGAGCTGGATTATAATGGCCATATTATAATTATAATATGGCCATATTCCAGAAGCATTCTCTCCTGGTGTTTTGCCAACATCTATGGGTGAAACGCCAGGAGAGAATGCTTCTGGAACATGGCCATATAGCCCAGAAAACTCAGCAACCCAGTGATTCCGGCCACGAAAGCCTTCGACAACACACCTAAATAATATCATACCTGTTCTGCTGTTGTAAAACTACCGTTGCGTGGTGCATCAAAGGTGCGACTTGCTGGTTCTGATGATCCTTAAAAAGATACAAAATAATATATAAACTTCCATTCTGGAGAAGGCAGTGGTTGTGATGGAAAATCACAGCTGTATCTCTTTATCTATTATTGGCTTGACAAAAGACTAGCAATTTCTTACCACTTTAGTGGTAAAAACATGATTAGGGGACTTTTTTGTTTTCAATACAGAGAGCTATGGCCTCAATAGAATTGCTAATGAAGGTTCTGCCCAGGTGAAGGTACACAGCTTTTTAAACAATCCTAGTTCATGTTAAATGGGAGCGTACTTACTTGGCAATGTTGGTGGCTTCTGCGGCAGCGGCCTGAAAAAAAGAATTGGAATTTAGAGAAAAGCTGAGTTATATTATAGAATGCTTGAAATGTACGATGTGTATTTTGTATCAACACAACACTCAGTTTTTTTAAAGAAAATACAACACATGCACAAAACTACATATATACACAAATATATACACAAATGCATATATACACAAAACACACATATATATAGACTGGGCCACAGCAACGCATGGCAGGGGATGGCTAGTCTATATAAATAAAAATGTAATGTTCGTTTGTGGGATTAACATAACTCAAAAACTACTGGACGAATTGCCACCAAATTTGGCCACAAGACACCTATTAACCCAAAGAGAGACCATCACTCAAAAAAATTGATTTTGTTATTTGGGAGTTGTAGTTGCTGGGACTTATAATTCAAAAAGCATTCTGAACTCCACCAATGATGGAATTGAATTCAACGTGGCACACAGGACTCCCATGAGCAACAGAAAACACTATCCGAACGTATCTCGGCCTATCAGCCCACCAGGACCCTAAGATCTTCTGGGGAGGCTCTGCTCTCCATCCCGCCTGCTTCACAGGTGCGGCTTGCGGGAACGAGAGACAGGGCCTTTTCTGTGGTGGCCCCACGGCTTTGGAACGCCCTCCCCATAGAGGTAAGATCAGCCCCCTCGCTGATGGTGTTTCGGAAAAGATTGAAGATATGGATGTTCAAACAAGCATTCGGTTAATCCGGTGCAAAGAAATTGATGATTAAGGACTGGTAATCATGGACGATGAAATTGGACTACGATTCTAGTTAAGAGATGCATTGGATTGTATTGGTGGCCCAATACTATGTATTGTATGTTGTTTTTATGCTTTTTATACTGAATATTGTTGATTGTTTGTAGAGTTGTAAACCGTGTTGAGTTGCCAATTTTGGCTGAGAAACGGCGGTATACAAGCGCAGTAATAAATAAATAAATAAATAATAAATAGAAGGGTTTGGTGGGCATTGACCTTGAGCTTGGGAGTAGTAGTTCACCTACATCCAGAGAGCACAGTGGACTCAAACAATGATGGATCTGGACCAAACTTGGCACGAATATTCCATATGCCCAAATATGAACACAGATGCAATTTGGGGGAAATAGACCTTGACATTTGGGAGTTGTTACTGGGATTTATAGTTCATCTACAATCAAAAAGCATTCTGAGCCCCACCAATGACAGAATTGGGACAAACTTTCCACACAGAACCCCCATGACCAACAGAAAATGCTTAAGGCCATCCAGTCCAACTCCCTTCACCAGGGCAAGAAAACGTAATCAAAGCCCTCCTGACAAAGAGCCATCCAGTCATAGATATAGATATATATGATTCACACACACACAGATATAGTATCATTTGAAAGGGACCCCTAAAGAAGGACAATTATATGTTGCATATTCCAGAGTAGGCAAACCAGACAATCTCCACATCAACACTGACAAAGAAACAACAAGAAATACTGTTTACACACAAGCATAAAGAAATTACATATATTAGAAACCTACACTTTCTCGTTACTTTATTTTCCAGATCACCAGACTCGGCCACAGCAACGCCTGGCAGGGGAAGGCTAGTGATAAATAAATCTCCTGGGAACTATCTGGGAAGGATATGATGTCATCCTTCTACTAGTCAACAAACAGTTACTTCCAAAAAGTAGCATGAACAATATGTAAATTAGAAGTTTGTATCGTATTCCTCAGAAAAGCCTACTCTTATAGTCGAGAAATATGTATTAATTGCATCCTGCAATTCTCTATTTGCCTTCTATTCTATGTGAACTAACATTTATTTTAAGATGTCTTGGAAACTGAAGTTGGTAGTTTGAAAGTAATGCCTCCACGTACAGAACAAATGCATTTTCATAAAAGAGCAAAAGTAATGTGCAATTCTATGGCAGGAAATTGCCTACTTTTCACACCTGCCGCACAATGAAGTGGAATGCTGTGCCAAAAATGAACAAAACCACTCCTAATTGGGAAGTGTTGTTCATTCTCCTGACACTGGGCTACTCTTCAATTCTTGTACACATCAGTGTAATATTAATAACTAAGCTTCTTAGGGATTGTCCTGGATGAGGGGCTGTGTGTGTAGAGTAATGGAAAAATCTGTGTGGATGAATAGTTTGGACCATTCAATGCAGAGTGATCATACTTAGCAATAGACATACTCACATGGATGACACTTTGGTTACTGCATTAAAGAAATTGGGTGGGTGGGTGCTAAAATATGCTGTTGTCATTGGCAACAACTGTGGGTTGCATCTAGATTTACTGGTGACTAACATAATCCCCATTGATTTCAGTGGGACTGCTCTATATATGATTAAGGGTGCATACACACTGCAGAATTAATGCAGTTTGACACCTCTTTAACTGCCACAGCTCAATGCTATGGAATCATGTGGGTCACATTTTGATATAGCTTTTAGCCTTACCAAACTACAACTCACACGATTCCATAGCACAGAGCCATGGCAGTTAAAGTGGTGTCAAAGTGGAGTAATTCTACAATGTAGATACACCCTTTGTCTAACTCATAGCTGCTGGTAAATATAGCATCATGTCTTTAGCTGCTACTTAGTCCTTCTCTTTAGTAATGATAGACAGAATTTACATCATGTCAGATGATGATGCAGGATGTCTATCTGTCTGTCTGTCTATCTGTCTCCATCCATCTATATCATCTATCAGAGCAACTACACACTTATTTATTTATTTATTTATTTACTAGCCATCCCTGTCACACATTGCTGTGACCCAGTCTGTGTTTATGTGTTTTGTGTGTATATATATGTGTGTATATATGTGTATTTTCCTTCCTAAAGGAAGGAAGGAAAGGAATATTTGTATATGTGTATATATGTGTGTTTGCATATATATGTGGTTTTATGAATGCATTGTAATGTATTTTTTATTTTTTGGCTTCTAAATTTATTTATTTATAGCATTTTTACCCCACTCTTCTCAACCCCCCCCCCCCCGCTCTGGACTCAGAGCGGCTAACAAAAGGCAACAATTTGATGCCACAATCAATAACACAGTATAAAACCATAAATACATACAGAGTTAAAACAATAGCAATTAATTAACCAAATTATCTTAACAGTCATTAAAACAGTCATTAAAACATTAAAGTCTCTTCCACAGTGTTTTTCATTGTTTTTATGAGTGATGGTCACTTGTTGGCGTGATAGATGTGTTGTGTCCAAATTTGGTGTCCATTTGTCCAGTGGTTTTTGAGTTATGTTAATCCCACAAACTAACATTACATTTTATTTATATTGGTTTCCAGTATTTCTACCCTGTCCTTCTCAACCCCCAAAGGGGGACTCAGGGCGGCTTACAATGGCAGCAATTCGATGCCAACAACATACAAACACATGACAACAACATTATACAAGAGAAAAGCATTAGATTAAAATAAATTAAAATACATTGGATCAAAATACGTTGAAACATTATTATTCATCACTAGCTGTGCCCTGCCATGCATTGCTGTGGCCCAGTCTGTGTAAATGTGTTTTGTGTGTGTATATATGTGTGTGTGTATATTTGTGTATATGTGTGGTTTTGCGCATGTGTTGTAATGCATTTTTTGTTTTTTGGCTTTTTTAGTCTCTTCTGCTGTGTTTTGCAGTGTTTTTATGCGTGATGGTCACTTGTTGGCCTGATAGGTGTATTGTGTTGAAATTTGGTGTCATTTCACCCAGTGGTTTTTGAGTTATGTTAATCCCACAAACGAACATTACATTTTTATTTATATAGATATATGTATGTATGTATGTATGTATTGTATGTATGTATTTATATATTTACAGAATTTATATTCTGCCCTTCTCATCCCGAAGGGGACTCAGGGTGGATCAAAAGCAAACATTCAATGTGGCAAACATTCAATGCCATTTTATACACAACTATACAGACAATTATACATAGATAAGAGGTATATATATCGGCTTTCCCATCTTTCAGCCCCTTGGAAAGTGTTGTGTGTAAAATGAAGTTATAGCCCTTAATATCGTGCCAAAATGCAAACCTTATTGATATCAGTTATTGATCCTCCAATACATTTGTATCTTTTTGGGTTTTCCAGAACACAAGATGGAGCAATACAGATCTTTGAAAAGCAAATGAAAAAGGTTTACTTTTGGATGCCAGGTGGGATGGGTGGGAGAGGAAGCTCATGGTTGGAACCCCTTCGACGTTCAGCTGGAATAGGTTTATCTGTGTTTAGAAGGAAAAAAAAGACATCATATTATGCAACTGGTAACATGAATGTGAGCCGACTTTAATTGATTTCACATAGACTCAGAGAGAGAAAGGATTCTATTTTAAGAGATGACCTTCCACCTGAACCGAAGTTGCTAAAGATCTGGCTATAGTAACAACTATTGGTCTTCAAACTTTGTTTCTAAAAATAATACTTCATAACGTGTACATCATACACAGAATATTGTGACCAAATCCTCAGTGCTGTAGCCCAAATGACTAAGAATTCAAATCAGAAAAGTGATGAATGAGCCCAAACCAGGTTCAGCATTGTGTTTAGAATAAAACCAAGAACTTCACTGAAAGCCACCATTTAATTGAAGTCCTTCCCTCAAAGCACAATCTTCTGCTTTTCACACTTACTGCATCCTGGCTGAGAAAAGGCTTCCAAAGATATAGGGGGGTACTAAATCAGTCTGAAAAATTGAAGGATTCTCATCTTTAATTCTACCTGCAAAGCATATGTGATTCTACCCGCAAAGCATAACTCTGTGCCCATGATATAATTTGTCTCAATTTGGGATTCACAATTCTTCACAGTATTGCTCACCATGAATAAGATAATGCAAAAGGATATGTAAATGTTGAAACAAAAAAAAGCAGTTTACCTTCAATAATACTGAGATGGTCTCTCTCAGGGAGTGTCGGTTTCTACAATCACATCAAAAATAATAATAAGAGAATAAGTCCCAAAGAAGCAAACAGCGATATTAATTTGCTTTCCCAAACATTAGTTTAGAAGAGACTATTTATTTATTTATTTGTTTGTTTGTTTACCATATTTATATCCCGCCTTTCTCACCCCGGAGGGGACTCAAGGCGTTCTTACAATTGTGGTTTTTCATTATGATGTTTTCTGTAAGGTTTGAGAGCTATGCTGAAAAAGGAGGAAATTCTTAAACAAACCCCTCACATTTACTGAAATAGTTATTTTAAGCACATCATGGCTTGTTAGTAAGTTAGACGATCCCTCGTAGTCTGAGGATGATAGTCCTCCAAGTGTAGTATCTTGGCGGTGGGTCCATAAGTGACTGTGGAGCCCTATTCTTGATCTGCATCTTCTCCCACAGTGAGGGCATTGGTTGCCAGGTGGAAGGCGGTCCCAATCGGGGTTGGCTTGATACACCTTCCTCTTGGCACGTTTATCTCTTTCGCCCTCCATTCATGCCTGTACAAATTCTGCAGCACTGCTGGTCACAACTGACTTCCAACTGGAGCGCTGAAGGGCCAGGGCTTCCCAGTTCTCAGTGTCTATGCCAGAGTCTTTAAGGTTGGCTTTGAGCCGGTCTTTAAATCTCTTTTCCTGTCCTCCAACATTCTGTTGTTCGTTTTTGAGTTCGGAATAGAGCAACTGCTTGGGAGATGGTGGTCAGGCATCCGGACAACATAGCCAGTCCAGTGGAACTGATGGCGGAGGACCATCGCTTCAGTGCTGATGGTCTTTGCTTCTTCCAGCACACTGACATTTGTCCGCTTGTCTTCCCAAGAGATTTGCAGGATTTTTCAGAGGCAGCGCTGATGGAATCATTCCAGGAGTTGCATGTGACGTTTGTAGACTGTCCACGTCTTGCAGGCATATAGCAGGGTTGGGAGGACAATAGTTTTATAAACAAGCACCTTGGTATCCCTACGGACGTCCTGGTCCTCAAACACTCTCTGCTTCATTTATATATCTAGCTGGTGAAAAGTGATCAATAAGCTTTGATAAGGTAGTTCATGAAACTGTCTTTTCTTAAACTTATTTCTGGGGGTAGCTAATTTTATTGTGTGAATTTCTCCTTTGAGAAAAATCAAATTACCTCTAGAGAATAGGAAAACTACTTCACACATATTATTTCTTTGGCATCTTTTGTTCCACAGTTGCTCATCTAGTGTTGATGCACAAGGAGATAATAATGGGTTATGTTCTTTTTCTTGGATAAAAAAACCTTTGTGAGAACACAAAGGAGTGGAAAAGGAAACTGCCATCCTAAAAAAAGAGAGAGTTCTTTATGAAGCACTTTAAGCTGTAAGTCTTTCCTGTGATCTCTGTTTGTATTTTGAAAATGTGGTTGTGTAAACAGAAACTTGGCGATAGAAACTTGGCAGTAGAAAGCTACGCATTTCACAGAAAAATATATTGGATAACAAATTATAGTATTTCATATTACTAGCCTATGGAAACAACTGTAAAAAACCTTTTAACGTATATTCTTAGTGCATAATTCTATTAGTTTACACAAACAAAAATAGCATACTAGATTTGTCAAAAAGTCCTCAAACTAAGGCCCGAGGGCCGGATACGGCCTTCCAAGGTCATTTACCTGGCCCTTACTCAGGGTCAACCTAAGTCTGAAACGACTTGAAAGCACACAACAACAACAACAACAACAACAATCTTATCTTGTCAGCCAAAAGCAGGCCCACACTTCCCATTGAAATACTAATAAGTTTATATTTGTTAAAACTGTTCTTCATTTTAATTATTGTATTGTTTTAAGTGTTTTTTTGCACTACAAGATATGTGCAGTGTGCATAGGAATTCATTCAATTTTTTCCCAAATTATAATCCGGCCCTCCAACAGTTTGAGGGACTGTGACCTGGCCCTCTGTTTAAAACGTTTGAGGACCCCTGGTCTAGATACATAAAACTGGAGATTTTTAAAAGTGTAATTACTAGCCATTAACATAGGCAATCATACAAAATAAGTCAAGCAAAATGTTAAGTACTGCTATGTTTATTGGCTACGATTCAGTGAGTATATGAGGGAAGCCCCACAATTTTATAGCAAGAGGCATCTGGATGTTTTCTTTCATCCTTCTGTTAGATAAATTGACTCATTGACTCATATCATGCAGTTCAAGACAGTTAAACTGCTATATGTGAGTCTACAACTGTGCTTCATTATGTTGTTTTTAGCCACTTTGTGCCACCTGTAAGCCGTACCAAGCCCCTTTGGGAAGATGGTGGTGGGATATAAGAATAAAGTTGTTATTGTTATTACTGTTGTTGTTGTTGTTGTTATTATTATTATTATTATTATTATTATTATTATTTTAAACTCAACAAGATTAGTACAAAGCAAACAAGGTCACTCTGCTGGCTGTTGTATTGGATCACATGTTGGACATTTTCCAAGTGTCTAGGATTGTGTGATGTATCGGCAAATAATGCGTGTAGATCCCAGTAAGGTGGCCTTCTGCAGCTGGCAAATGGCAATTTTGTGAGCGCCCATTGTGTTTAAGTGCAGGCCAAAGTCTTTAGGCACTGCATTATTATTATTATTATTATTATTATTATTATTATTATTACAGTGGTTCCCAACCTTTTTTGACCAGGGACCACTTTCCAACCGTAGTCCCAAAAGGGTTATAAATCAGATTTTGGTCAACTTTAGATTCGATTTGCTTATTTGGGGTGCTGATTCAGAAAATTGCATTGGATAGACCACATCAACTCTAGTTTTTGATACAGAACATATGCCATCCAATAGTTGCCATCTGATCGCCCGCACAACACCAAATTCAATAATCTAGAGCTGATGTGGTGGTAATAATCTTTTGTGGGTAGTCAGTCTAGTCCCTCCCAACATCCCTGTTGTCTTGTTACTATAAGAGGGTTTCGTGAGACCAGTCGCTCTCCTTATTGCATGATTTCGAGGTAACGATGTAGTAATGGTGGGGCCACAGACCATATTTTCATTCTTGGGGACCACTGGTGGTCCATGGACCACAGGCTGGGAGCCACTGCTCTACAATGAACATATAATACAAACTCCATTGAGGTCTTGGTTCCACCAATACAACTGGCCCATTCAAGTGGGGACATATGAGAAGGTCTACACTACCATATAATCTAGTTTATCAACACAGATAATCCACATTATCTGAATTGAACTGAGTCTACACTGCAGATAATCTGGATTTTATATGGCAATGTAGAAGGGGGTCTCAGTAGGTTTCCATGGCTGAGTGGGGAATTTAACCTTATTCTCCAGAGTCATAATCCAGTACTCAAATCACTACACAAATGTTAATTTACCATTCAGCAAATGATTTAATGAGTTTATTCTAGTTGGGTCTCGCAATTGAATGGAGGTTAGAATATTAAATATACCTTTCTAAACTGGTGTAAGTGAACCAACCAGTGGATTGTATTATACAAATCAGTGGATTGTATTGTAGAATTAATGTTCAGCATTCATTAATGCTATAAATGCAAAAGCAACTTACCGGTAGTGTTGCTGGGTTTGGAAATTTTTTCCTGCAGGGAAAGAAAAAGGAAGGAATAAAGTTGCTTTCTTAAATAAGATGAGTGGATGCAGAGATGAGTGCATAGAAGGTTTTCTCCTTCTGCACTTAACTGTGGTCTAGAAATTCCTTCAAATACCTTATTGGGGGACTGCACTGAGAATTCAGGGGAGGCAGTAAAGTTATAGAAGTCAGATGCTCAAGCTATAGAAAAACAGTTTTTGAAAGGGGATGGGAAACTTTCGTCTATGAGATGCTTTTACCTACTTACTGTTGGGCAGACTGATGAGAATGATGGGAATTGCACGCCAAAACATCCAGAGCACCGTAGATTTCCCACTCCTTTTTAAAGTGCATTCATTTATGAATACGTGCACAATTAATAGGCCCCATCTTATTACATTAACTAGTCTTGTGACAACATCCCATGTGATCCTGAGAATGCGTTAGCGCTCTTTGGCTAAAAATTCTAAATATCTCTTCTCTAAAATGTAAATCTCAATATTGAAAACTACTGTATATACTCAAGTATAAGCGGAGTTTTTCAGGTTGAAAAAGCCCCCCTCGGCTTATGCTTCAGTCAAAGTTATC
Organism: Anolis sagrei; assembly: GCF_037176765.1. Classification (NCBI taxonomy): domain Eukaryota; kingdom Metazoa; phylum Chordata; class Lepidosauria; order Squamata; family Anolidae; genus Anolis; species Anolis sagrei. Next base: position 187,511,797 of record NC_090023.1, read on the forward strand.
TATTATTTTACTCTGATATTATTTTTATTACATTTATTATTTTATTCTATTAATTATTATTACATTTATTATTTTATTCTATTTATTATTATTATTACATCTAGTATTTTACTCTGTTATTATTTTTATTACATTTATTATTTTAATCTATTATTATTGTTATTATTACATTTATTTTTTATTCTATTTATTATTATTGCATCTATTATTTTACTCTATTATTATTTTTATTACAGTTGTGATTTTACTCTCTTTATTATTATTGGAAGGATACGTAAGCACATTTACACTGAAGAAGGTTAGAATAATGGTTTAATCAAGTCTTATCTTAAATTATAGTTTTATGTAAATATTCAAAAACATTTGACCTACTGATGTCTCAATTAATGAAAAAAAATTGGTATCTATTTTTATTTTGAAACTAGCTGTCCCTGCCATGCGTTGCTGTGGCTCAGTCTGTGTATATGTGTTTTGTGTGTGTATATATTTGTGTATATGTGTATATGTGTGTGTTTATGCTTATATATGTGGTTTTGCACATGCGTTGTAATTTTTTTGGCTTTTTAGGTCTCTTCTGCTGCGTTTTTCAGTGTTTTTATGAGTGATGGTCATTGGCCTGATACGTGTATTGTGTCCAAATTTGGTGTCAATTCATCCAGTGGTTTTTGAGTTATGTTAATCCCACAAATGAACATTACATTTTTATTTATGTAGATTTACCAGTATCTGCTGCATTTCACACCCTTGGCTTATACTCGAGTCAATATGTTTTCCCAGTTTTTTGAGGTAAAATTAAGTGCCTCGGCTTAGTGAGTCAGTTTATACTCAAGTATATGTATGTTGCCAAGGCTGTTTAAGTGGATAATCTGTATTATATGGCAGTGTAGATCCAGCCTAAGACATATGTAACCATGGCCAGATCGGTCATCTCGAGTAGGGGCACATACCACTGGCCAATCCCTATGCCTACACTCTTCATCACATTGGCAAGACCTTTGTTTAGAAATAGTTTAAAAAATAAATTAATGCACAGGACTATCTCCATGTGACACTGAAGCAGAAGATTGAAATACAGTTCGTATGTCAGGAAAAGTAATGGCTTGTTTGTCACATACGCAATCCTTGGCAATGGAGATGGGATTGTAACGGATGGAAACTTGAATTCTGGAGCACTTTTGCTGTTGTGATCTGAAATTCAAACACGATACTTAGTTCAATGCACTTAATACCCATTTCTTTAGAAAAGAACCTACACATTAGAAACTTGGCAAATGTAGAATCAGGGTTAAGAGTAAAAAAATCGCTCTCCAACACAGCTTAATTCTTCCAGAATTATAAATTCTTTGAGAATCCTGGACTTATAGAAACCCTTTTGTTAATTTTTATTACTATTAACACTCAATTGCAGCTAGGGAAATTAACATAATAATACATAGCATAGTACTTTCTTATTCTCTTGAGTGTTTCATACTAACCATTTCAACCTTATGCAATAGGGTAGGTCAGTATTATTATCATATTGCAGATTGGAAGTGACTTGAGAGTGAATGGCTTGCCCAAGGCTACCTACTGCATTCATCAAAAAGGTCAGATTTAATGCCGAGATGTTTTCATTTGTAACCTATGTGCATTAGCTATCCTGTTCAACCAGTACTCCAAATAGTTCAGAGTAAGAAATAATGAAAACCAGCCATTAGAAAAGGTGAAATACACACTTCAAAGAAATGGATGCATTAGATGCCAAATGAATGGTAATTTGCATTGCACTCCAAAGCTTTTTCCCTTTTCAGAAATAAACCTCACCATTCAGAGTGGATTTTACCCTTCTAAGTATATTCCGTATTACAGATAAAATGGGGCAGTATTATTTATTTCACGCATTTGTACCCTGTCCTTCTCGACCTCCGAGGAGGGACTCAGAACGGCTTCCAAACAGGCAACAATTCAATGCCAAACATGATATAAAACACATAATAAATACATCCATATACATTAAAATAGTTAATACACACACACACAGGATGGTTGAATGAAAAGTAATGCCTCCACCTTTGTTACTTGGGTTTGGATGGGAATATTTTAATAAATCAAATGCAGAAATAATCCTTACAATGTGCTCTTTAACTACCACTATTCACTTTTCCACATAATCACCAGACAATTGGATACATTTCTGCCAATGATGAACAAGTTTTCTGAAGCCGTCACGGAAGAAGTCGACACTCTGTTCATGTACAGATCTCCCAATAGCCAAACAAAGCATTAATGTGACCCACACGTTCTTGTGAAATGCCGATTATGCTTGAAATTTCTCTCTAAGTGATACGACGGTTGTCCTGAATCCATCTGTCAACTTTTTCCTTGTGAAACTTGGTGGTTGCTGTCACAGGACATCCAACTTTGTTTGTCACGCAAGTCAGACATTCCTACCTCAACATCTTTAAACTTATTCGCCCAAAGATGCACAGTACTCACATCAACACAATCACCATAAAGCTTGCATTCTCTGATTAATCTCCATTGAGGTGACACCATCTGCTGTCAAGAACTCAATGACTGCAAGTTGCTTAAGTCACATTGACCGACCGTCTTTGTAGGGTTCCATACTTCGTACTTTAACAACACAACCATTCAATGCTAAGGCTTCCTGCCAAAATGGAAGTGTGGAGGAGAGTCTACTGAACAAGCCAGTACCTACTGCATACCAGTACTGCCATCTGTTGAGAAGTTACAAAGGTGGAGGCATTACTTTTCATTCAACCCTCGTGTGTGTGTGTGTGTGTGTGTGAGTGTGTACATATATAAACTAGTTTGCCAGATTAAAATAGCCATATTAAAATCATCATCCAAAATAACATTGTAGAGGAGAAGATACAGTGTTGCCACTGGAAATTGGTTTTGGTGTCTCCAGTCGCCCTGCAAGAAGTCCTTCACTTGGGGACTTTCATGCAAAATGTACTTACTTTCATCATTGTGCATTCCCAGGCCATCTGGTTCCTAGAATCAAAATACAGTTGTCTAATTACAATTACCAATTGGAACAAAAAAAAAAAAGAACAAATACTTTTCAGATAAATTCTAATCTGGAGTAATATCAGTGTGTGGGATGAACACAATCCATTTTGGATGGGTGGTTTTCACAAGTTTTGCAAAACAGTGATCCGATGCCAATATTGTCACTGTGCTAGTGCAAGGCCTGCTGGGCTAACAGAAATCGAGGTGGAGAATTAGCATAACTCTACCGTGTACCATGCAGCTGTGGACAAGTCTACATAAGGACTATCAAACGCAGCATTGCCCAAACACGAATCAAGGAACATGAAAGGCACTGCAGACTAACTCAACCAGAGAAGTCAGCCATAGCAGAGCACCTGATGAACCATCCTGGACACAGCATATTATTTGAGAACACAGAAATGCTGGACCACCATGTCAGACTACACAGAGAAGCCATTGAAATCCACAACCATGTGGACAATTTCAACAGAAAGGAAGAAACCATGAAAATGAACAAAATCTTGCTACCAGTATTTAAAAAACTCTAAAATTATAGCAGTAAATAAAGAAAAATACTCAAACACAGGGGAACTCCAGACAAGAAACAATCAGGAACAGCTAACCACCTCTCAACAAAGGATTTCCCCAGGCAGTAACAAGCCACACCAAAAAACTGTCAGGCCATCAAATGCTAATCAAGGTGGCCATTTGAAACATCCCCACCTACCTCCAACAGACAAAAGTTCTTTCTCCCACCCTGGACTTTCTACAGATATATAAACCCAATTTTCCTAGCTTCCATCAGACCTCACAATCTCTGAGGATGCCTGCAATAGATGTGGGCAAAACATCAGGAGAGAATGCTTCTAGAACATGGCCATACAGCCTGAAAAACCTACAACAACCCACTACTGTTTTCATTTGTGATACCAGAAGCACAACATGGACTGCACCTCTCTTTCTCTACCACTCATACAAAGGTGCAACTATGCTAGTTGTATTTTTCAGTCCAGTGAGATCATGTTGGATTATGGCTAACAGTCATTATCATACATATCAGGCAGTCCTTGCTTGAGGCAAGAGCCATCGTTTCTATTTAGCTCAGGTCTGCTGATGCCACTGTCACAAGAGTAGCTGCCACAACCCATTCCCACAGCCCTTGATCTCTTCCCATGTCTCCATCCTACCTACCTGCCCTTCCACCCTACCAGACTGATTTCTTTCCAAAAACATTGGCAAGTCCCGATTAAAAACTACGTAGGGCAGCAGTAGAGGTGGCAGCAAATATACTAATACTGGCCAACACACATTTTGGTATCTCAAATTTTAGCCCTCTTTCTAGTAATGTTTGACCTGCCAATTCCAAAAATTGTCTCAGTTTCCCCCTATCAGCTCTAGTTTTTGAGATATAGAACATATGCCAGCTACCAGTCTAAGAAACGAGAGCTGATGCAGTCCATCCAATGCAATTTTCTGTATCATCACTCCAAGTAAGTAACTCTAGGAATAGGTCTAAAAACCAAGGCATCAAGGAACCTTTTTTGTTGGGCTGTGTAATCAATGAATAATCAAGTTTAAGCTGAAAATGTGGAGGGACTGTTGTAAGTACTAGAAATGAACAACTTGTTAAAGACTTTGAGTGCCGTTATTTAGACGAAAGATGGGATATAAATCCATCTCTTCACCCCCACCCTTTCTGTCCCATCATCAAAAGCAACAGGTGGGCAAGAAAAATAACTTACTTTTGGTGGTGGACGCTGTCTTGGAATCGGCAAAACATTTCTGGAAAGAATTGAAAAAAAATATGTTTCACTCTAACCTTTTTCCGATTTAAAATGGTCGCTATCCATTTCGTTCTTACTCAGTATTACACAGCTCATGCCAAACATGAGACATGTTTGGAGACACATTTGGTGGCACCGGGACTTTGGCGCAGCTGGCTGGGAGTCAGCTGCATTAAGACCACTACTGACCGAAAGGTCATGAGTTCGAAGCCAGCCCAGGCTGGAGTGAGTGTCCGACCAATTTATGTAGCTTGCTGTTGACCTTTGCAGCCCGAAAGACAGTTGCATCTGTCAAGTAGGAAATTTAGGTACCGCCTACGCAGGGAGGCTAATTTAACTAATTTACGATGCTATAAAAATTTCCAGCAAGCCTGCAAAGAACGAGGAAATACTTCATCAGTGTCACAAATGGACAGTGAAGTAACAGCTCCCCGATGGCCAGAATACCCTCATCAAAAACTGTAATGTTAAATAGCCTCTGTGTGTCTGTTTATATAGGTTGTGTGTCTATGGCATTGAATGTTTGCCATGTATATGTACACTGTAATCTGCCCTGAGTCCCCTGCGGGGTGAGAAGGGCAGAATATAAATACTGTAAATAAAATAAAATAATTAATAAATAAATTTAATAGTGCAAATCTTAAGCAGAGAACAAACTAACCTGTCTGGTTTAATGGATTCCCTAATTCCATTGCGTTCATGAGGATGTCCTCCTGTTTGTCTCTGGACAGGCTTTGGAGGAAGTGGCTTTGAAATTCTGGGGGGAAAAAGGAGTATTAACATGGTTTCCCTTTGCAAAGCATCAAAGTGACTATTTTGTGCGACAGCCTGAAAAGTTTACTTTTCTGGATTATTTATTTATTTACGGTATTTCTATCCTGCCTTTCTCTGCCCGAAGGCGACTCAAGGCGGCTTACAAATTGGCAGCAATTGGATGCCATCATAGTCATAAAATATAATTAAAAAACATTTAGCACAACATTATAAAAATCTATACAAAAAAACCCCATTAAAAACATACAATCACCAGTATCTTCCTGTTAAACTCATTTTCCCAGTAGCATCGTCTAGCCGTTCCATGTTCACTCTTTCACAGTTCCATGTTTATCTATTACGCTGCATTTCCAAAAGCTTGTTCGAAAAGCCAGGTTTTTATAATTTTTTTGAAAGTAAGGAGGGAGGTGGCCAATCTAATATCCCTAGGGAGGGCATTCCACAGCTAAGGGGCCACTACTGAGAAGGTCATGTCTCTCGTCCCTGCAAAGAAGGTGGGATCGAAAGCAGGGCCTCCCTAGATGAACTTAAGTTCCTAGATGGTTCATAAGGAGAGATACATTTGGACAGGTAAGCTGTTTAGGGCTTTATAGGCTAAAGTCAGGACTCTGAATTGTGTCCTTTCTCTTATAATCCAAGAAAATTTGAATTCTCTTGGATTACAAGAGAAAGATACATGAATATTAAGTAATTCTGGAAACTGAAGTTTTCAAAAAACTTTTCCAAAGCTCTGTTACAGAAACAGAGAAAAGATCTTTGCTGAATGCAAACATGTTACAGTAAATGATTTTGTAAGTCTTGACAAGAATCATCCCTTGCTTATATGTGTGTTGAGGAAGAACACATGGACAATGTAGCAATCAAGTTAAGGTGAATGTATATCAGGTGAAGTTTTCTTGATGCAGGTAGTAGGTGAGATGGAGTGATCAGAGATGGAACTACTCCACAAAGATTGCTGGAAAGAAGCAGATTAATACATTGCGTTGTAAGTTTCCTTTCTCCTGCGATGGACAATGTGTTTTCAATGCTGCTGTATTTTTCTTTATAAAGCTACATGTATTAACTACTCCAGAGTAAAGACATTTTTTCCTTTATACTCTGTGTAATTCAATTTGGGATCTGGAGCTGGGAAGGCTGCTGGGTAGCTTCCATATAAACTAACAAACCGCAACAAAACATATGCAGTCCTCTGGAATTGGATGTGAATGATCTGAAGGTATTTTGGAACAGCTGTACTTATGGTATGAAAGGCTGTAGTCGGAAAGCGGAACATCTCTCTTCACAATTCCATCTTTGAAACAACATTAGCTAAACAACAATGACTATTTCTCTTGCTAAAAGAATTAAAAATAATTGGCAGTAATGTATGATATATTTATAGATACATCTGCTGGGAAAGAAACACACACATTATGCAATGAAAACAACACCAGGAAATCCAGAGTACAGTATGCAACTCAGTGAGGTGGTAATCCTGTACCCTGTTTCCTGAAGTCAGTGAGACTAAGTAAGTAAGTAAGTAATAATAATAATTTTATTTTTTATCCACCTCTTCTTGCGGCTCGAGGTAGGTTACAACATCGCTAAACCATTATATGAAATACATACATTAAAAGTATGCATAGCCTGGGATTGTGAAAGACTAATTGACAATACAAGTGATTTTTATTTCATTTACTGAAATATATGTAAGACTGACTGCTTGCATTGCACTGTATAGGATTTTTAAAGCACAAAGTTGCCCCCAATTGCCTAATCCACAACCTGTAGGTAACCCTGGGTGCTTCCAGACAGCACCAAATTGTGGGTTTAATAGGTAGGACAATAGGTCTGCACTTAGATCTATTGTGTCTGCCACATCCAGGCTTGCTGCTTTGTTCCAGGATTTTGAAGCCTACAAAACAGTCGCTGTGGAATATCCGCCAAAAATTTCGGCATTTTTAAATTTAAAAACTTTAAATGCACAGATGCAAATATGCACATCATTCGTACAAGTTTTGTTCCTGGATCATACATATCTGTTTCTCATTGCTTTTATCCTGAAAGTGAAAGTTGACTAGTGGGCGAAAACTTTTGTCTTGCCAAGAGAAACTTGGTCAGCCACGTGTTTAATGAAGTTTGGAACACACACACACAGTTTGTGGAGTAGGACCACTACTTTCAAACTTAGAACTATACTATTCAATAGGAACAGACACTTTCAAGCCAGGAACAGAACTTTGGCATCATCATCATCATCATCATCATTATTCAGAGGCTGTGCAGACGGGTTTGTTCTTGTACTTGTGCTTGGGAACAATGCGGTACTGTTCCTGGGTTATCCATATCTGTTCCTCATTGCTTTTATCCTGAAAGGATGGTGAAAGTTGACTAGTGGGTGAAAAATTTGTCTTGGCAAGAGAAACTTCGCCTGCCACGTGTTTAATGAAGTTTGTGACATACAAACACAGTTTGTGGAGTAGGACCACTACTTTCAAAGTTAGAACTATGCTATTCAATAGGAACAGACACTTTCAAACCAGGAACAGGACTTTGGTATTATTATTATTATTATTATTATTATTATTATTATTATTCAGAGGCTGCATAGCTATCTGTGCAGACAGATTTGTTCTTGTACTTGTGCCTGGGAACAATGGGGTTCCTGGGTTATACATATCTGTTCCTCATTGCTTTTATCATAAAAACACGGGGTAAGTTGATTACATGGCAAAACCTTTGTTTGTGTGTCACAAACTTCATTAAATATGTGGAGGACGAAGTTTCACTTGCCAGGATAAAGTTTTCACTCTCTAGTCAACTGTAGCCGTGTTTTTAGGATACAACCAATCAGGAACCAACATGTATAACCCAACATATAAAATCCCGTATTTTCCGAGTGTAGGGACATTCAGAGATTTGAATATCTGCATTTTTCGGCCAGAACCAGAATATTCTCACAACTGAAAATCGTATTTTTTAAGAATTTTGTAGCAATTTCTCCCATGTTTTCAGGGGACGCCATTTCATTACCCTCCATTTTGAACTGGGAGCTCCTGGAATAAAGATACTGTGAGGAACCTTGTTTACCAGTCATCTTCTAATCCAGCCATTCCCAAATTGTGGTCCTCTGGGAGTTTTGAATGCCAGTTCCCAGAATTCCTGAATGTTAGCTAAACTTCTGGGAATTTAAGTCAAAAATACACAGTGTTTGGGAACTACTCTTCTAATGCATTAGATGTTCTACAGATAAATAGCTTTGTCTGTTTTTTTAACCTCCCCTTCCAATGAAAGGCAACCTGGAAATTGACTAACGTGCACATTTTAGTCATAATGTTGGCCTCAATTACCATACCTGTGCAGATCGAGGACCAATAGGTAACTCACAGAGATGTTGCTTGCAATGCTTGATTGGAAAGCACAGAGAGTGCTGATTTTTACTACACTGCTAAGTTTTACTCTGAATCCTGCAAACTTAGATTACTGGATAAATCTCAAAGGGTGCATCAGGACTATAGAATAAATGCAGTTTCACACCACTTTAATTATAGTTTGGTGAGGCATCAGTAAAACCAGAATTCCCAGGACTCCATAGCATTGAGCCATGGCAGTTAAAGTGGTGCCAAATTTCATTAATTCTATAGTGTAGGTGCACCTTTACTCAGATACTCTTATATCTGAAAGCCATTACCTGGTTAACGGGGGTGATGATGATTCCTGTTGAAAAAAATGAGTCGCTTATTAGCATTCACAAATGATACCTTGGAAATTAATACAGAATTTGAAAAACAGTTTTAGGCTGGATCTACGAGGGTTGAATGAAAAGTAATGCCTCCACCTTCGTTACTTGATATAAAACACATAATAAATACATCCATATACATTAAAATAGTTAACACCTACACACACACACACATGGGTTGAATGAAAAGTAATGCCTCCACCTTCGTTACTTGGGTTTGGATGGGAATATTTTAATAAATCAAACGCAGAAATAACCCTTAGAATGCGCTCTTTAACTAACACTATTCACTTTTCCACATAATCACCAGACAATTGGATACATTTCTGCCAACAATGAACAAGATTTCTGAAGCCATTACAGAAAAAGTTGACACTCTTGTTTCCACAACCCATCGTGCACAGATCTTCCAATGGTCAATCAAAGCAATAATGTGAACCACACGTTCTTGTGAAATGCTGATTATGCTTGAAATTTCTCTCTGAGTGATACGAAGATAGTACTAAATCAATCTATCAACCTTTTGTTTATGAAACTTGGTGATTGCTGTCACAGGGTGTCCAACTCTTTGTTTGTCATGCAGTGAGATGTTCCCACCTCAACATCTTTAAACTTACTCACGCAATGACGCACAGTACTCACATCAACACAATTGCCATAAACAGCGTGCATTCTCTGATGAATCTCCTTTGGGGTGACACCTTCTGCTGTCAAGAATTCAATGACTGCACGTTGCTTAAGTCGCATTGACTGACCATCTGCGCAGGGTTCCATACTTCGTACTTTAACAAAACAACTATTCAATGCTAAGGCTTCCTGCCAAAATGGAACTGTAGAGGAGAATCTTCTGAACAAGCCAGTACCTGCCGCATACCAGTACTGCCATCTGTTGAGGAGTTACGAAGGTGGAGGCATTACTTTTCATTCAACCCTTGTACCATATAATACAGTTTCTGAATCCAAATTATCTTCTTTGAACTGGATTACATGAGATAATCTGGATTCAGAAACTGGATTACTATATATGGTAGCATAGATGGGGCCTTAGAAGGGGCAGAGTTGAGTCTTAGAATGGGCATGGGCATGGGCATAATGTCTGCTACTTGGCTCTTGAGTCAGAGTGCTTGATATTATGCTATAGCCAATCAAAGGTCTTCTCTCTGTTGGAAAGCACAGAATGAAAAACAATTTGGGGTCTGAGACATTCTTATAGCCACCAGCTTGGATGGAATCAGCACAGGATGAGCATCTCTTATCTGGAATTCAGAAATCCAAAATACTCCAAAACCTGTGCAAAATAGGATTTCTCCTGTGTAGGCAGAAATGCGTATCTCTGAATCTTTTTTAAAATGTGTATATAGAGATCTTACCTCTTCTTCAGGGACTTCATAGACATCTGAAACAAAAAATAGCCAGATTATATGAAATTAGAAACCGAATCAAAATTAAAGTATGCACATGGAAAATAAATGTAGGGATAGTATGAAGGAGACTTGATTGCATCCTGCTTGGAATACTGGAAGGCGCTTTAGCACCTCTCGGCATTGATGTGTTCACTCAAGTGCAGTGAACACACAAATTCTTAGATGGAATAGCTTCATTCGCAACTGGTCCACTGCTAGAATTCAGATCACTGACCTATAAACCTCTATGGTCCCTTCTACACTGCCATGTAAAATCCAGATGATCTGCTTTGATAATCTGGATTATATGGCAGTGTAGAAGGGGCCATAATGGTTTGGATCCAGGCTATGGGATGTACAGCTGGTGCTCTGTATTCATGGATTCCACTAACCCCCCCCCCCCCCAATCCAAAAAATAAACATAGATTTGTATTGTTGAAGGCTTTAATGACCGGAATCACTGGGTTGTTGTGGGTTTTTCCGGGCTATATGGCCATGTTCTAGAGGCATTTTCTCCCGACGTTTTGCCTGCATCTATGGCAAGCATCCTCAGAGGCAGTGAGTTCTGTTGGAACTAGGAAAAAAGGGTTTATATACCTGTGGAATGACCAGGGTGGGACAAAGGACTCTTGCCTGCTGGAGCTAGGTGTGAATGTTTCAACTGACCACCTTAATTAGCATTTGACGGCTTGGCAGTGCCTGGGGGAATCTTTTGTTGAGAGGTGATTAGATTAAACAATAAACATTGATTTATTGTTAAAGGTTTCATGGCCGGAATCACTGGGTTGTTGTAGGTTTTTCGGGCTGTATGGCCATGTTCTAGAAGCATTCTCTCCTGACATTTCGCCTGCATCTGTAGCAACCATCCTCAGAGGTTGTGAGGTTTACTGAGGATGCTTGCCACAGATGCAGGCAAAACATCAGGAGAGAATGCTTCTAAACATGGCCACACAGCCCAAAAAACCTACAACTCAGTAATTATAGAGTTTGCCATTTTATACAAAAGGCATCATTTTACCTGTCTTCATAGACCTGTCAGCAGCCTATGATACTGTGAACCACCGCCTCCTTCTGAGAAAAATGTATAATATCACAAAGGACTACCACCTCACCCGCCTCATAGGAAACCTGCTACAAAACAGGAGCTTTTTTGTTGAGTTCCAGGGCCAGAGAAGTAGATGGAGGAAACAGAAGAACGTCCTGCCTCAGGAGAGCGTGCTTGCTCCATCCATGTTCAACATCTACACAAATAACCAGCCACTGCCAGAAGAGACAGAGAGTTTCATCTATGCTGATGATCGTGCCATTACTGCTCAAGCAGGGAACTTTGAGATGGTAGAACAGAAGCTCTCCGAAGCTCTAGGTGCTCTTACTGCCTATTACAGGGAAAACCAGCTGATCCCCAACCCATCTAAAAAACAGACATGTGCTTTTCATCTCAAGAACAGACAAGCATCCCAAGCTCTGAGGATCACCTGGGAAGGAATCCCATTGGAGCATTGCAGCATACCCAGATACCTGGGAGTCACTCTGGACCATGCTCTTACCTACAAGAAGCACTGCTGAACATCAAGCAAAAAGTGGGTGCTAGAAACAATATCATACGAAAGCTGACTGGCACAACCTGGGGATCACAACCGGACACAGTGAAGACATCTGCCCTTGCGCTATGCTACTCTGCTGCTGAGTATGCATGCCCAGCGTGGAACACACCTCACCACACTGAAACAGTAGATGTGGCTCTTAATAACACATGCCGCATTATCATGGGGTGTCTGCGCCCCACACCACTGGAGAAATTACACTGATTAGCTGGTATTGCACCACCTGACATCCGCTGGGAAGTAGCAGCCAATAGTGAAAGGACCAAGGCAGAGACATCTCCAGCTCATCCCCTGTTTGGGTATCAGCCAGCACGTCAATGATTTAAATCTAGAAATAGTTTTCTAAGATCTACAGAGACACTTGCTGGAACACCTCAGCAAGCGAGAGTCCAAAAGTGGCAGGCTCAAACCCAGAACCTCAACCAATGGCTGATACCAAACGAGAGACTCCCCCCTGGGCACACGGAAGACTGGGCGACTTGGAAGGCGCTGAACAGACTGCGCTCCGGCACCACGAGATGCAGAGCCAACCTTAAGAAGTGAGGCTACAAAGTGGAATCCACAACATGCGAGTGTGGAGAAGAGCAAACCACTGACCACCTGCTGCAATGCAACCTGAGCCCTGCCACATGCACAATGGAGGCCCTTCTTGCAGCAACACCAGAAGCACTCCAAGTGGCCAGATACTGGTCAAAGGACATTTTAATCAACTACCAAATTTGCAAATTTTGTGTTTTGTCTGTTTGTTTGCTTTGTTCTGTTAGAAATGTAATACAATTGACTGGTTGCCCTGACACAACAATCAAATAAGCAGAAGGATTTTTAATGAGATGTGCTTTATGACATCTGAAATGGATTCTAAACTATTTAAACTAGTATAATTAAAAGGATTGTTTATTTTTGTGTTTTCTAAATCTTATATTTTTAGCTTTACTTTAACTTCAGTTGAGATCTGCCATTGATCCAATGTTGAGGGAAAGGCAGGATACACACACACATACAAGTGGCACAAGTAAAACTAGCTTATGTTTATGTTTTCAGGGCCTAAATCACTTGAAAGTTACAGTCAGCACTTTAACTTGGACCTAAAAATAGAATGGAAAGTATAATAAATTCAGTTTTCAGTTATGGCAAATGACATTAAGTCAAAATACCATCTAGGACACGAGTATATGTATTCCTCCCAGAGACCACTAGGGGGCAATGTTTTATTAGAGCAGCGTAAAAAATTATTATTAACTCCCTTGAAAACTCATGGATTACATGAACATATACTGCTGAGCACTTAATAAAAAGCTCCTCTTTTAGGTGCTAATCCCCCCTGCATATGTGTAATGAACCTACAGTTAGCATTAAAGCCAATTTATGATTGAAAAATCAATCCTGGGGATGCAGTAAATGAAGTGCTTCATAAAACTTGCTGTGATTCAAAGTGTTTGTATGAATGTACTGTCGAAGGCTTTCATGGCCGGAATCACTGGGTTGTTGTAGGTTTTTCCAGGCTATATGGCCATGTTCTAGAGGCAATTTTTCTCCTGACGTTTCACCTGCATCTATGGCGAGCATCCTCAGAGGTAGTGAGGTCTGTTGGAAGTAGGAAAGTTTATATATCTGTGGAATGACCAGGGTGAGACTAAGGACTTTTGTCTGCTGGAGCTAGGTGTGAATTTTTCAACTGACCACCTTGATTAGCATTTAATGGCTTGGAAGTGCCTGGGGGGAATCTTTGGTTGAGAGTGATGTGATGTGCCTGACTGTTTCCCCTCTGTTGTTTTGCTGTTGTAATTTTTGAGTTCATAGGGTAGGTATAAGTAGAAACAAATATGCCAGCAATTAACAACAAAGGCCCCATCTACACTGCCATATAATCCTGTTTCTAAATGCAGATTAACTGCATTGAAATTGATTAAATGACAGTGTAGCTTCATATAATCCAGATCAAACCAGTTCGTCTGCATTCAGAAACTGGATTACATGGCAGAGAAGATCCAGCCAAACAAACCAAAACCTCATTAATAGCTACAGAAGCAGGCCATCTCTTTAAAGTGGGATGAGCAACTGCAAAACATAGCGAATGGTGTTCTGAATATCCAGCACATTTGAATGAAAACACTCTATAGATACAATTTAGGTTGGATCTACACTGCTGTACAATGCATTTTGAAATCGTATTATATGGCAGTATAGATCTTTTTTTTAATACAGGGTCTGAAAATGGGAACTTTTTCTTCCAGATGGCATTTGGGGAGCAACATTCTTTGTGTCCCTTAGAGACCTCTATGTGACCTCTTTTCTCTAATATTTTGTGTATCCTGAATGAACATTTGCACCATTGATGAATTCTAGGTATTTCCAAAAAAATTTTGCGATACAATTTTTTCCATACCTAATGCAGAAGGAGACAGAGGCTTGGGAGGTAATATGGACGAACTGGGAGGATCAGGCTTTGATGTAGGCTTGATAGATCTGTTCACCACTGGGGCTTAACATACAAAGAAAACAAAGATAAATTGGTCCACATACATGTCACGTTGAAGTCATAAATAACACGAGACAGGAACATATAGATTTTTTCGGGGGGTAAGTTTTATTTGCTATTTGCCCATGCTATAAAATTGCTCTTTTTATATCATAAACAATGTACAATGTCCTATCATTTGGAGCAACATTTAAGTATGTTTTAAGTCAGAGATCGCCCTGAGTCGCCTGCGGGCTAATATGGGCGGGATATAAGTAATGTAAAAAAAATAAATAAATTTTCCAAATGTTAGTGTGTTGGATGCAGTATGTAGATGTGTCATGTGAAACTAACAAGAAACCTCTGAGGCTCCATTTACATTGCCACCGTGGCACAATGGGTTAAACTTTTGTGCTGCTGAACTGCTGACCTGAAGGTTGGCAGTTCGAATTCGCAAGATGTGGGAGCTCCCATCTGTCAGCTCCAGCTCTTGCCAATGTAGCAGTTTGAATACTGGGGTTCTGTGCATAAACAGAACCAGTAAGAATACAGCCCTTACCGTTTTGTTCTGGAAGAGGGTTGAAAATGTACAGAAATCTGTTTTGCAAAGTCTAAATTCGGCCTATGTTTCTGTGTTTGTGCTTTCAAGTCACCTCTATGTTTATGGCAATCTTGTGAGTTTTGTTAATGTCATAGGATTATTTTACATGCAAATTTGTCAGTTTTTAAACCAGTGCCATCATAGTGCTTTTATATTTGGATAGTTTGCGGGAATATTTGGTCCTCTTCAAAAGAAACAGCTACAAAAACTTAATTTGCAGGTACTGCTCTAACAATAGTCTTTTGAAGTCTTTCTCAAATCCATTCTGATACATATCAGTACTACTATAATTAATTTATCTCCGTGAAACTTTGGCCGTTTCTACACTGCCATATAATCCAGATTATCAATGCAGATAATCCACATTATCTGCTTTGAACTGGATTATCTGAGTCTACACTGCCATATAATCCGGTTCAAAGCAAAGAATCTGAATTTTTATATGCCGGTGTAGAAGAGGCCTGTGTATAAAATAATCCAAATAGTTACGTTTTTCAGGCTGTGGTGGGCTTTCTTCAGTGGGCTCAATATAATTATCTTCTTCATCATCAACAGGTATAACGTAATCTGCCTGAGGGAACAAAAAGAGATGAATTAATATATAGAATGGGTATAATGCAGGGTATAATCCAGCCATAATATTCTCTCTCTCCTTAGTGCAGATCTTTAAGCATGACCGTAAACTCCTCGCTTGAACCAAATGAGACTTAACTTTGCTCATATTGCAGTTGCATATCCCTTATTGGTGACAAACCAATAGTTTGTGTCATTGCTGCATCTCTCTAGCCCAGCAAAGTCATTAATAAGTAATAAATAATAAGCACCTAGCGACCAATTCCTGCGATGGTTCTCATCTTCCTAATGCCACGACCCCTTAATATAGTTCCTCGTGTTGTGATGACCCCCAACCATAAAAATTATTCTCGTTGCTGTAAATTACAAAATTCTCTGTAATTTTGCTACTGTTATAAATTGTAATGCAGGCATCTGATACACAGGGTATATTTTCATTCACTGGACCAAATTGGGCACAAATACCTGATACATCTAAATTTGAATACTGATGGGTTTGGGGGAGGATTGATTTCGTCATTTGGAAATTGTGTTGCTGGGATTTCTTGTTCACCTACAATCAAAAGCATTCTGAACTCTACCAACAATGGTATTGAACCAAACTTGGCATACAGAACTCCCACGACCAATAGAAAAGACTGGAATGGTTTGGTGGGCATTGACCTTGAGATTTGGAGTTGTAGTTCACCTACATCCAGAGAATACCGTGTACTCAAACAATGATGGATCTGGATCAAACTTGGCACAGATACTCATTATGCCCAAATGTGAACACTGGTAGAGTTTTGGGAAAATTTGGGAGTTGTAGTTGCTGGGATTTCTAGTTCACCTACAATCAAAGAGCATTGTGAACTCTACCAATGATGTAATGGAACCAAACGTGGCACACAGAACTTCCATGACCAACAGAAAATACTGGAAGGGTTTGGTGGGCATTGACCTTGAGATTTGGAGTTGTAGTTCACCTACATCTAGAGAGCACCGTGTACTCAAATAATGATGATCTGGATAAAACTTGTCACGGATACTCAATATGTCCAAATGTAAACACTGGTGGAGTTTTGGGAAAATTTGGGAGATGCTGGGATTTATAGTTCACCTACAATCAAAGAGCACTCTGAACCCCACCAATGATAGAATTGGGCCAAACTTCCCACACAGAGCTACCATGACCAACAGAAAATACTGTGGGTTGTTGTAGTTTTTTCCGGGTTATATGGCCATGTTCTAGAGGCATTTTCTCCTGATGTTTCGCCTGCATCTATGGGAAGCATCCTCAGAGGTAGGT
Source organism: Anolis sagrei (assembly GCF_037176765.1). Lineage (NCBI taxonomy): Eukaryota > Metazoa > Chordata > Lepidosauria > Squamata > Anolidae > Anolis > Anolis sagrei. Next base: position 187,529,000 of record NC_090023.1, read on the forward strand.
TATATGGCCTCTAGAACATGGCCATATAACCCGGAAAAACCTACAACAACCCAGTGATTCCGGCCATGAAAGCCTTCGACAAGAAAATACTGTGTTTTCTGATGGCCTTTGGTGATCCCTCTGACACCCCCTCGCGACCTCCCACGGGTCCTGACCCCCCAGGTTGAGAAACGCTGAATTCTGTATCGTTGAAAACATTCATGCTGAGATCATTAATTATAAATACAGTGATTATATTTTTCATCATCATCATCAAAAGAAAAAAAAGGCTTTGACGTTCATCTTCTGCCATTGATTTTGAGTCAATTTAACAGTAGCTTTTATTATCTCACTCTGCTGTGTATACTACAAATATATGAAGCTCTTTGCTAATGGTAAGCACAACAGTTCTCAGAAATAGGCAAGGCCTTTCCATTCCTGAATCCTGTGTGAGTGGAGAAAGAGAAATGCGATTAATTTACATAATAGGTGAATGAGCCTCAGGAAATGAGAGCAGCCTATCCTCCTTTCTTATGTGCTGCATGTTTCATCATGCGCGTCAGACAATTTGTTTTGAAGGTTGACATGACTAGGCTCTGGACCTAATGAATAACCTGATTTATTTATTAACTGTTACCTCATCATCATTTAGCTTCGGTGGAAGTTTTGGCTTCAGAGCAGCAGATGGTGGCGGCATAGTAGCCGCTTTCTTCACTGTTGATGAAGACTGGCTTGGCAGTGTTGGCAATGGTTTCGAGACGGGCCAAGGCTTCTGTTGGCTTGACCGTTTATTGTCTATAAACAAGAAACAGGAAAAGAATGAAAAGAATAAAACTTAATTTTAGAACACTGTCTGCACCCCTTTCCATTATTTTTGGAAGCAGGTTGTTTTCCTGAATGTGTCCACTCATAGAATCATAGAAGAGACCTTCTGGGCCATCCAGTCCAACCTACAACAAGGGGTAGGAAAAATCACATTCAATGCACCCCTGACAGATAGCCATCCAGCCTCTGCTTAAAAGCCCCCAAGAGGGAGCCTCCAACACACTTCGGGGCAAGGAGCCCCCGGTGGTGCAGTGGGTTAAACCCCTGTGCCGGCAGGACTGAAGACCAACAGGTTGCAGGTTCGAATCTGGAGAGAGGCGGATGAGCTCCCTCTATCAGTTCCAGCTCCCCATGCGGGGACATGAGAGAAGCCTCCCACAAGGATGATAAAAACATCAAATCATCCAGGCATCCCCTGGGCAACGTCCTTGCAGACGGCCAATTCTCTCACACCAGGGGTCACTCCTGACATGACAAAACAAAACAAACAAACAAACAAAAAACTCCAGGGCAGAGAGATCCACTGCTGAACAGTACTCAAAATGTAGGAACTCAAATGTAGGAATTATATAATAATAAAAAAACTTTATTTATATACCACTCTAACTCCCTGAGGGGACTCTGAGCAGTTTCCAAGTCACATCATCAATACATACATAGTAAACAACATAACCATAAGATTAACAAAACAATCTCTATAAATAAAAATGTAATGTTAGTTTGTGGGATTAACAGAACTCGAAAACCACTGGGGGAGTTGACACCAAATGTGGACAACATACACCTAACCCAATGTATGTCCTTCACTCAAAAAAAAATGAGTTTGTCATTTGGGAGTTGTAGTTACTGGGATTTATAGTTCACCTACAATCAAAGAGCATTTTGAACTCCATCAATGATGGAATAGAACCAATCTTGGCAGATAGGCCTCCCATGACCAACAGAAAACACTAGAAGGGTTTGGTGGGCATTGACCTTGAGTTTGGGAGTTGCAGTTCACCTACATCCAGAGAGCACTGTGGACTCAAACAATGATGGATCTGGACCAAACTTGGCACAAATATTCCATATGCCAAATATGAATACAGATGGAGTTTGGGGGAAATAGAGCTTGACATTTGGGAGTTGTAGTTATTTGGATTTATAGTTCACCTACAATCAAAGAGCATGATGAACCCCACGAAGGATAGAATTAGGTCAAACTTCCCACACAGAACCTACATGACCAACAGAAAATAATTAAGGCCATCCAACTCCCTTCACGAGGGCAAGAAAACGTAATCAAAGCCCTCTTGACAAAGAGCCATCCAGCCATAGATATAGATATATATGATTTCCCACACACAGAGATATAATATCATAGATTTGAAAGGGACCCCTAAAGAAGGACAATTATATGTTGCTATTCCAGAGTAGGCAAACCATACAATCTCCACATCAACACTGACAAAGAAACAAGAAATACTGTTTACCCACAAGCATAAAGAAATTACATATATTAGAAACCAACACTTTCTCATTACTTTATTTTCCAGATCATCAGACTGGGCCACAGCAACGCGTGGCAGGGGACGGCTAGTATAAGCATAAAAATGGTCACCAAGACAATTTAAAAGGCTGGGCCTAGATTAGTGCAAACTCAAAAATTCTAGGGGGCCCGGGAATTAAGTACAGTGCTATAGCAGGCAACAACAATAATAGGTATGGGCCTATGGCTGTTCATTTCTGGGGCCTATTAGAGGAAGTGACCTGGGTAATTGGTAGGAAGAATAAGGCCATAGTCAACAATGTCTAGGGCTGAGTTACAACTAGTCATTCTCAAAAGCTTGTAGAAACCACCAGGTCTTCAAGTTCTTCTGAATTGAAAATTTCAGTGGTATGTGCTCCTAGTTAAATGCACACTGCAGTATCACAGAAGAAAAATGTATACATGCCTCTGCAGTTATAATTCCCACTGAATTCAATTAAACTTAATCCCAGCTAAGATACCATAAAGGCTTACAGCTTTATTCTCTTTCTAGAATTAGATTGGTTTCATATGTGAGCCTGGTGCAGAGGAATTGGAAGTGAAAGTGCACGGTGATTCCCATTCCTTCATATCTCAATTTGATTTGTATTAGATTGCACAAGACCAGATATACTTTTTTTGCAGGTGCCACATGTAAAGTGATATCTGGATGTGACATATTTCAGTCAGTCAGTCACTAGCTTTTATTTTGGTCAACACACCATCGGCTAAGTCAAGTGAAAGTAGAATAATGGAATACAACATTTAAGTAATTAATAACATCACATTTGGTTTATGATGAATGAAAACAAATATCACCATTGAATTACTGTCTTTATAATCTAAAGCAGGAACTGATGGCCAAATAATAAGTCCCAGCAAACAACACTTTCTCTTGAAATATTTGCTAGTATTTGAGCAAAAGTAGTAGCCTGAAAATTTCCTGGAGTGTCAAATACAATATGTAAATTTCTACATATACAGAGGTATTGTCCTAAAGCAGAGCTTTCCAAACCGTGTGTCCCACTGCAATGTGTAGTTGTGTCACATGAATGTAACGAGAAACCTCTTGAATCTGTGAAATAAATGGGCCAGCTTTAACACAGCAAGTTAATCACCAGCTGCAGCTGCAGTAAATCTTGCCAACTGAAAGGTTCATAGTTCAAGCGGATCAGGGTGAGCTTCTGACCTTCAGCCCAGCTCCCCCACCCACTTAGTGGATCAAAAATAGCAATATAAGTAGATGAATAGGAACTGCATTAAGCGGGGAGGTATTTTAGGCACGCCGTTTCAGAAGGAAGTTTACAAACAAAGACAGCTTTTTGGCAAGGAGATGGAGTGACCGAGCACAGCCTCCAAAAGATGCCAAATTATGAGAAAAAAGCCGATATATACATCTCTATCTGTTGTCTGTCTTGTCAGAAGATCCCTTTAGGTCAGAACTTTCCAAACATTTTGTGTTTGGTGACACACCTTTTTAGATGTGCATCATTTTGCAACACAGTAATTTGGTTTCACTAGCAAACCACATATATGGTTTGCTAGTGAAACCGAGCGCAGCCTCCAAAAGATGCCAAATGAGAAAAAAGCCTATATATACACCTCTATCTGATGTCTGTCTTGTCATTCTATAATTGGCATTGAATGTTTGCCGTTGATGTGTTTGTGATCCACACTGAGTCCCCTTCGGGGAGAAAAGGGTAGAATGTAAGTACTGTTAATATTTTTTTTTAAAAACGAACAATAAATCATATATTTCTAAAAAATATAAAGGAAATGTTTTCATGATATATGTTGTGTCCCATACATTTCATTATTATGACTTATATATGTGGCTAGGGTTAAGCTTTGGTTTGATAGTGAAACCAAAGTACTGTGTTGCAAAATGATGCATATCTAAAAACATGAAATGTTTGGAAAGCTCTGACCTAAAGGGATCTTCTTCACAAAAATTCCATCTATAGGCTGCTGCTATTATTTTAAAATTGGGTACTATGAGAAGTCATAAAAAAACTGGCTTGGGAGACGATCAAAACAGCACCACTGAAAGCATCAGGTATTCCGATTCTCTTGATGTAAGATCTATTTTTAACATAGTTGTTTGGCATTTACTTCTGCTTCCTTTGGATACTATCTCAGTGATGATGTTCAGCAGAGAAGCAAGTATGAGGAATGAGACAGCATTATTACCTGCATATTCTCCTCCAGAACAGGAGAAGGCTGCTGGAAGTTGTTTCTTTTCTTGCTCGCTTGGAGGTGGCTCATAGCTGTCATCACAGTTCTCTTCAGAAGGAACCACGTATGTCTCAGAATCAGAGGGGTTATCAGGATTCTCATAATCGCTATCCTAGAAAAAGGATATGGCCCATTTTAAGCCATTTTTTAAATGACACAACACACTTTGGGCTCAAAGTGATCCTTTTAATAATGTCAGAATATAGTTGATAGAGCAGGGTGGTGATGGTTTGAATGTTGGGCTAGAAAACTGGGACACTTGGGTTGGAATTCCTGAATGAGAAAGTACTGGGTGACCTTGGGCAAGTCACACTCTCTCGGCCTTAGAGGGAGGCATAGGCATTCTGTCAAGAGAACCTTGTTTTTGGGTTGTCTTACTGTCACCTTAAATCAGAAATGACCTGAAGGTACACAACGACAACAAATATAAACAGTTATTCTCCCAAATCCATTATCTCTGTCTTGACATTTTTAATTGACTCCAAGCAAATTTTTTTGGGGCATAGATTTACTATGATTTAATATACTAAGCCCACGAACATATTATCTGTGTTTCATTTATTTACTTTTCTTTCCTCCATCTTCTTTTTGCACTTATGTTAAGATAGACAGATTGTTAGACAGATACATGAAAAAGTTTGTATTTGGATATGTATATTAACCACCCTTGACTCTCATGATCAATTGTAGATTAGTTATAACACAAATATTTTTTTTACCATTTGACTAACCACTCAAGCACAATTCTTTATTCATTTCAACACTCCCACACTAAATGGAAAATCAACCCGCAAAAAAAAAAATAATAAAAAAAAATGATGGAGATGCAGGATAAATATGTGTACATCTGTTTATTGACAACAAGCCAAAAAAGAATTCTAACAACAAAACACTAATATTTTTGTTGATGACATCTCAATGGCTTTTAATTAACTCTATCTCTCTCTGTCTCTGTTCCTCTGAGTGAGTGATGGTTACACAGTAGAGTCTCGCTTATCCCACATAAACAGGGCAGCAGAATGTTGGATAATAAGGAAGGATTAAGGAAAAGCCGATTAAATGTGAAATTCTGTTAGGATTTTACAAATTAAGCACCAAACCTTCATGTTTTATAACAAATCAACAGAAAGAGCAGTTCAATACATGGTAACGTTATGTAGTAATTACTGTATTTATAAATTTAGCACCGAAACATTGTAATGTATTGAAACAGCTATGGATCAGGATGGGAGGTGGTCTGTGTTGGATAATACAGAATGGTGGATAAGCGAAAGTTGGATAAGAGAGACTCTACTGTAGTTATGACTTCTTCTTCCTCCAGTGAGCTTAAGGCAGTGTTTTAGATTTTGGAAAATCCATCTTGGCATAGACATACTTAATGAAATATATCTTGGAGACGCAACCCAAGTCTAAACATGAAATTCATTTATGTGCCATATATGGTAGATCTTGTACACATAGCCTAAATATAAATTTATGTAATATTTTAAAATACTTTTCTGCATGAAACAAAGTTTGTGTATATTGAACCAACAGAAAACCAAGTGTGGCTAGTTTTGGATTTTAGAGTATTTCAAAATTAAAGTAAGACGCCATGACCCAGATTAGTGTGGTTTTAGATGTGTGATTGTTATACTTACAAAATCTGACCACTGTTCCTCGTCTTCTGCAAAAATGAAAAATTAATTTGTTAGCCAAAATCTTTTTTCAAAACACATATTAGCCTGTTGCAAACGCACCTACACATTGAGTATCCCCTAGCCAAAATGTTTGGGAGCAGAAGTGTTCTGTATTTTGGAGTTGGGTTTTTTGGGGACTTTGGAATGGTTGCATATAGATAACAAGGTCTCTTGAAGATGAAATCTAAGTCTAAATGTAAAGTTCCTTTAAGTTTTGTAGTCACCTATCTGGCAGTGACTGGCTACCTCTGAACTTAAATCCCTATTGTTACAGGAAATCAATGTTCCATAAAATAAAAGGAAAATAAGGCATTTTGTATAGTCTGAGCTTTTGAGTTTAAACTTTAAATCATATCCAGAATAGCCTTTCTCAAAGTGTAGCCTCCAAATATTAGTACCTTTCTCTGAGAGCTTGATAAATACTACTTTTGAAGCCAAGGGCTTGTTTTGGTTTAATCTTGAGAGAAGGAACATTTCTACGGCTTGTCTGTTCATGTTTAATCACACAGAAAGTATTTCCAATGTTTTCATTGCACTGCTTAGTATTAGTATTACACACATGCCCATTATGCTCAATTATGCAATTGAGGCCCTCTTACAGTACATTTAGTATTCACTAAGAGACTCTTGAAATCTTCCTCAAGTAATGTGAGAGCCACTTTTCAATAGGTGGTTTCCATACCCATTAAATATCCCATCCACGAGAAAGTTGTATGAACTTGAACTGTAGAATTGGCTCCCATCCCACGAAGAAATGTCTCTTACTTTATACATACATATATGAGCCTTGTTTAGCAAAATGTCTGCAACTATTTAGTAAACAGCTTTTTAAAAAATCATATCCATACCGTAGTCTACAGGTGGTACACTGGGAGGAGGAGCTTTGCTTGTCAGCCTGTGAACAGTACAAGTAATATATTTAATTTCTGAAGCATTCAGTAAGAGTTGCATGGCAACAAATGGCTGGCAAAAAGCAAAACAAAATTAAGCTTATGACATCAGACTCTTATAGTTAATGAAAGTTTAAAGCCACTTAGCAAGAGGAACATAACAACGCACGTATCTACACAATTCTATTCAAAGGATGTTTCTACGCACATGCATGACTAGTTCTGCAGGGAAAGACAAGGCATAGATGGTTAGTTTGTTAGAATGTAATATGGAGAATGCAAATTAGCACATGGTTCCTATAATTTTAATGTGAAGCTTTAGGCTGAAATGCACTCAGCATTTCTTGTGTATTCCAATCTCAAATAAGATGTCTCATCCTCAGACTGATATCCAACGTTATTGGGGTTCTAATCTGACTTACTGTTGAAGTTTCAAGTCTGTCGTGCATAAAAATGAAGGTGTGCCAGTAAATGGGGAATCCCTCCAAGTTGGGTAGAAGCCTATATCATTTTAGGTAATTCTTCCCAACATGCCACCTCACATAGTTTAGGCCCCAAGGGGAGAATGTTGGGAATGGTTTCACATTGCTTCAGAGAGGGCTGGGCTTTAGCACAGCAGATTAAACCACCAGATACAGAAAATCCTGTCGATTGAAACGTCGACAGTTCAAGCCCGGGTTGGGGTGAGCTCCCACTGTCGGCCCACCTTCTGCTCACCTAGCAGTTTGAAAACAGTAATGTGAGTAGATAAATAGATACCGTTTTGGCGGGGAGTTAATAAAAGATGCTCATGTAGACATGAAGGTGATTTCATTGGGAGAGTGTCTAAAGACAACAAAGCTCCTCGGCATGGAAGATGGAGCAATAGCACCCCCCACCCCTTGGCCAGAGTCAAGCACAGCTTTCAGATGCTAGAGATGGAAAAAGATGGGAAGCCTTTACCTCTGTTTATGTACTGACTTTGTTAATTGTATAATTGGCATTGAATGTCTGCTGTATGTGTGTACTATAATCTGCCCTGAGGCCCCTCGGGGAAGAATATAAATAAAATTTATTATTATTATTATTATTATTATTATTATTATTGAGATTCCAAACTTCTATCTCATAAACTTCCTTAAATTTGGATAAAGGTGCTTGAACTGTTTCAGGGATTATTCTTCTTGGATTAACAAACTAGAGAGATGAATAGAATTTCATATTATGTCAGGTTGGCAAGTGTCTTTTTTGGCATGAAGTTGGCCTTTGTATCTCCCCTTTTATCCACCTTGTACTGTTCTATTGTATCGCCGTCACACAGGTTCAGCAATGTATCTCTGCAGATACAGGAGTTGTACTGTATGTATATCCTTGAAAGCATGCTTTTAAGTACAAGGTATTATATTTTGAGAATGGAGCATGCAGTGAAGTGCTAGTAAAGCATCTTCCAAAATTGACAGTTGGAAGGAGAAATATTCAGAGTTTCCATTTCTGGACTTCCAGGATTACAAAACCAACTCGAAGTTTGAAAAAGTTCGTTTAACACCATTTTGGGGGGGTGTAGTAAAAATCTCCTCCTCTTTCTAATCTTGGTAATTTTTAGTCCAGCTTTCTTGCAACCAGGACACGTGTAATCCAACACATTTGGAGCTTGGGAGATTCTGAGTCAGACAAAGCTTGGCAAAGTGACTAAGCCCACTGGGTAATTTTGGGAGAACTCATATCAAGCTATGGGGCTAGACCATATTAAGTTTTTTGTGTGTGTCAGGAGCGACTTGAGAAACTGCAAGTTGCTCCTTATGTGAGAGAATTGGTCATCTGCAAGGACATTGCCTGGGGATGCCTGGATGTTGTACCATCCTGCGGGAGGCTTTTCTCATGTCCCAGTCCCTGCATAGGAATCGGGAGCTGAGAGATGGGAGCTCATCCTGCTCCAATTGGGTATAAATGAGAGGAGTGAATCTGAATGTTGCTTTGTAAACCAGAGACCTTGGAGAAAAACACAAAACACCATTACACTAAAAGCAGGCAACAGAACTCCATGCTGAACAACCAGAACATGTGCAATTCTTAAATGATCATACCGGTCCCATGTATTTTTTCCAGTTTTGCATATTAAGGCCACGTGTTCATTTTGGAACCTAAATATCAATAGGAGAAAAGGGAAAAAGGTTGTAGGTTTGTCAGCCTACAAAGGTTATGCTTATCATGGCCTTGCTTATAAATGGAATTAAATCATGACTGCATCCTAGTCATAGCTGTTTAGTATCACTGAGGGCCCGTCCAGACACTACCTTTATTGCAGTATCTACCGCAATAAAGGAGGGACTGTCCAGGCAACGTTCTGGATGGTCCCGAATTAATGAGCTACAAACCAGGGTTTTAATTAGATAGTGGATTTATTCTGCATCTTCTTGAAAGACACGGGATAAACCCACTACTTCCAGTGTCTGGACTACGGTCCACACACCATTCCTACAGTTTACTGGGCTAAATAAGCCCGGTAAACTGTGGGAATACCCACCCCTCCCCCCAAGCCCCCAGACCCTTAGAAAAGTAATGGAAACTTACCCGGCCTCCATTACAGACTTCGCCCAGCTCTCCCGGCGTATAGAAATGATGCACCAGGAGAGAGGGGGGAGGAAGGAGAAGGAAAATCGCTCCCTCCCGCTCTCCTGGCGTGTCATTTCTACGGGCCGGGAGAGCTGGCCAAAGCCTGCAATGGGGGCTGGGTAAGTTTCCATTACTTTTCTAAGGGGTCTGGGGACTTGGGGGGAGGGGGAGGGCCTCCGGTCGTTCTCTCAGGCTAGCCTCGAGAGAACATCTGGACACCCACCTCAGAAAGCACGTGCTTTCTGGGGTGGGTGTAGACAGCCTCCTAGGAACATCCATGTTTTTAAAACGCAGATGCCTCTGGGATAAAAGGCTATCTGGATCTGCCCTGAGTGAACAACTACACTTCTGTTCTTTTGTCAGTGGTTTTCAAACATTGGTCCTTCAACTGTTTTGGACTTCAGAAACTGCCCTGGTCAGTTTCTGCCCTGGTCAGTTTCTGAAGGGGATGGGGAAGTGCAGACCAATGGGGTCCCACCAGGGAAATTTATCAGAAAATGTAATAGTCGCTGTTGTCCAGAATTCATAGCTAACCTGACCAAGGGATCCCGGAAGCTGAAGTCCAAAACATCTGTATGACCCAAGTTTTGGAACCACTACTTTGGATTCTAAAATATCCATCTGCGAGTTATTTAGTTGCTTCCTCTTGCCACAGATATCATGTAGTTGGCATTTAAGAGTGCAATTCCTGGGCATGGTGATGTCTTCAATGCATGTTCTTCTCTGCTGAAGTCAATGAGATGACACCATAAGAGGTCATGCATCCTTGCTGAACTGGTTTGAGGATCAAAGCTATAAAACGTTTACAAGCTTGTTCATAAAAAGAACTAATGGCTAATTGAGTGAAGAACTGGTTGGGCTTGACTGTTGTGACTTTTAAGAGATGCAGACAGTGATGCTTCTAATTGCATCAGGATATACATTATCATTTAGTAGCATCTACTGATGCCGTAGATGTTAAAGGGGTAGATGCAGGGCCCTAGAAAAAGAAGAATTCCCACATGATACAACAAATCTGGCAAACAACAACAAATCTGTGTTTTCCTTCGCAACAAGGCCTTTTATTAACCCAAGAGAACACACGTGGACTTCAATTCATCATATATTATTATTATTATCGTTACTGATTTTACAAGATACAGATATTCCATCATGAATCACTGCTTCCTCTTTTGGTTTCAGGTCCGTTAAAAGTTATCAACACCCCCGTTCTTTTCATTGCTGCTTCCTCTTTCTTTCTATGCTTCAATTCATTTCCTTGACTTGCTCAGCATGGGGAAGCATCAGAGCGCAGCCAGCTTGCAAAATGTCACTGGGATGTTTCTGGCAGTCGTGCAAGGGTCACAAAATGGTGACCTAGTTCTAGGACTCAGAAATAGCTTTGCTGTTGCAGTCAAAACTTCCTCTTTTTTCTATTCAAAAGAACTCAAATATTTGCTAAAGACTTTTAGATTTGGTTATGTTGGAACCTGCTAGCTTCCTGCTCACTTGATATCCCAACTTGAGAGATTGCTTAAGTGATACTTGGAAAGGTGTTAACATGACATCCTATGCACACAAGGCTATTCAGTCATTGTTTCTCAAGGGCTTATACATCAATAAAGAACTCATTAAAACAGATTGTTGCCAGCTTCAAGACAACTCTTTCATTTAAATAGTAAGGACTTTTTTTGGGAAAGGAAAAACAGCTTGCCTTGTAATTGCACCTACTATTGCTTCACACCCTGCTTGTAAATAACTGGTTTGGGGCTGTGGGACTAGAAGCATCTTTTGTTTATTTTCCGCACCTCTACCTATTATTTTGCAATAGGAGTGAGCAAGATCCACTCCTCCAAATAGACTGTAACTTACAAACACTCAGGTCACAGTGAGAAGTGGTTGGAGCTACAGTCCCATAACTGCACAGATGAAAACTGTGTCTAAGCAACATTAAAATGTGGTCAAGATGGCAAAAATTATTAACAAAGAAGATCACGCAGGTTAGGAAAGATTGTAGAAGCTTGCTTTTGTTTGAGCCTTTGGAAAAGGACAAGATTGTGGGTGACAGAGGATTAAACAAGTCTGTCCCTACCAAATCACGATAGTCGCAGTTGTTCTTAACCTGTGGGTCCCCAGGTGTTTTGGCCTACAGCTCCCAGAAATCCCAGCCAGTTTACCAGCTCTTAGGATTTCTGAGAGCTGAAGGAACCACAGATTGAGAACCACTGGGATAGTGGAAGGGTATGCAACTCAATAATATATGAAATTGCAGTGCAACAGTTTTAGTCCATATCTGGTTTAAAGCATACACCTTGGGACCATAGTTACCTCACTCTTTTTGTCGGTGTATTTCCCTCTTCCCCAAGTGAGGCCATTTCTACACTGCCATATAATCCAGATAATCAAATCAGATAATCCAGATTATATGATTTGAACTGGATTATATGAGTCTACACTGCCATATAATCCAGTTCAAAGAAGATAATCTGGATTTTATATGGTAGTGTAGAAGGGGCCAGAGTTAACCTACAAGTGCTTCACTGTCACCCTAGATTTCTTTTTTTTTTTTGGGGGGGGGGACATTTGTGTGAAAGGGGAAAACTATTTTTTCTTTCTTCTAATAAATCCTTTATATTCACTGGGGTTGAGGAGACAGAACCCCTGTGAAAACAAGAAATCATGAATAAAGAAATTACTATTTTATTAAACTTGAGATAACACTTCTATAGAAAATTCTATGTCTTCCAGCATAACTCTATGGTTGACTTCCACTGGAAGCCAACCACAGAATCGTACCAGAGGAACTCGAGTTTCCTAAAGAAATGGTCTTTCTTGAGATCTACAGGTCCTTCAACATGGTTGGAGGAAGTTGATCATACATTTACACTGAGATTCATAGAGGGCGCTTCCAGACAAAACTAAAACTTGAACAAAAATGGGTTAAAATAAACCGCTTCCATGTAGGTTCTGGTTTTCACCTCCCACACAAACCCCGGGCTTTCCCTACGGGGGTGGTTACATACTATCTCGATTGAAATCAGGATACCATGAAGCCACCCAGAAGCTCCAAATTTCCCTCCTGAAACTTACTGAAAAGGGTCCCTGGCAGCCATGAAGCCCTCCCTCCAGTGTTCTCCTGAGTGGAGGAAATGGTGCCTAAGGAAGAGTGAGAAGGAAAATCCCTGACCCCACCTCTCGTCTCCTCACATGTCATTTCTTTCATTCAGGACAACACGAGGAGAGGCTTGATGGTTGCCAGGGACCCTTTTCCGTAAGTTTTAGAGGAGGAATTTGGGGCTTTTTGGAGCCCGAAGAAATGAGATGGCTATGGGACTGACCCCAGGACTTTCAGTAAGGCCCAGATTTGTTGAGGTGTTTAATTAATGCAGGAACTGGGAAACCCAGGTTTACTCTACATTAATCGCTTTCACCGGAGGCTTCATTTGGACACCTTTGGTAAAAGCAAGACAGATCCCATGTTTTGGTCCTGTCTGGAAGCCCCCAGATAGAACATTTTAATCAAATTTGTGAATAATCAAATCTTTAAAAGTCAAAATGGAAAGTGTGGAGGGACAACTGTACTGAATTATGATTTAAAAATCATTCAAGGACACCAGTGGGGCTCACCCACTCTTATTCCTTATTCTCACACTGGGTACAGGCCTAAAGAAGAAAGGCTCAAAAGGGAGTAACCGGGTCATAGTTTCCTGATCCCAATTTAAGAGCTGAGAAGATGTGCAAGAACTCTCAGAGAGCTCGAAGGCAGGTTTCGGCTTGAAGGGGGAAGATAATATTTACAGGAGTGACGTGTGAGCTAATGGGAAAGGATTCCACTTCCAGTGTGCCTTTTTGCAAGTAGTCTATATTTAGACCGCTATGTCAAGGATAAATACAGAGTTAAATGCACACACAGTAGTTTTGGCACAGAGGAATGGCTATTCTCGCATGCTTTCGTACAGTGGGAGAACAACACTATGTTTGTTATCTTTTTTATCACGTCTGTTGAAACAGTAGTTGTTCAGACAAGTTATTAATGTGTCATTGTCAGTGGAAAACAAGAGTACAAATGCCAATGTTGGAACTTGTTGCCCTGTTGAGAGGACAATATACAATAGTTAGCTTTAAAATGTTACTCCAGAGTTATCCTCCTTAGGTTTCGGTATTTTAAAATTACTCTGCCACAGCTTTAATGGAATTTCTTTGAAAATAAGCTACAGAAGTGTTGTTATTAATGCTGTGAGGACAATGATTCCTGTTATTACAGGTTGAATATCCCTTATCCAAAACGTTTGGATCCAGATGTGTTCCTATTTCAGATTTTATGGGATGTTGGAATATTTATATTTTCATAATGTGATATCTTAAGAGAGAGGATCCAAGTCTAAATATGAAATTCATATTCATCTGTTTCATATACACAGTTCTAAAATAATTTTATACAAAGCATTTTAAATAATTTTGTTCATGAAACAAAGTTTGTGTACATTGAACCAACAGGTGAGATGTCATTACCTCAGCCACATGTACGGACCATTTCACATTTTTGAGAATTTCAAGTTTTAGAATTCTAATAAAGGGATGCTCAACCTATACCGATTCCTTCTGTTGAAAAAGACAATGCTTTGGAAAAGACATTCACACTTATTTGGGAGACAAAAAGTTACCTTTCCCTCCTGGCAGCAAACTCCACTGGCATTTACCTATTAGTAAACATGTTTAGGCGTATACAGAACCAGTAGCAGTTCAAAAATATGCATTAAAAACTAATAAAAAAAGGACAAGACATGTAAATGGCCGATACGCACAACTTACTTTTTGAACTTGCTCATTATTCCACTGTCATTTTTCTTGATATCATGTACTATCTTTTGAAGTTGCCTGTAGGAAAGAAAACAGTAACATATATAATTAGACGGTCTGTATTTTAATTGAATTATAGTGTATGCTACAGCATGCGTAAGCAGACCCTCCAAGTCTTCTGTTTCCCATTGTTTGTTTGCCACTTCTCATGTTTTGACTTTTTTGTGCTTGGAGACGTGTTTAATTTTCTTGGAGGGTGTTGGTAAAACTTGCACCAATGTTATTTGTAGTTGTGTCATTTGAAAGAATCTTCAAGTGCAAAACAAGTCAGTGATCAGATGACAATGATTCAGTCTATGTCCTGAGAAACAACTTAAAAGGCATATTTTCAGTTCCCCTCCTACAGAAATCTTTGGTACTCTCCATTTGACAAGTACTAAACGAACATGAAACAAGTGTTAGCTAACTAGTGTGTGTCAGTAATTTGCAGGGTCGTAATAATATAGCACACATTCATTTTTGAAGCTATTTTCCCCTTTTTTTGATGTTCTGTGCCTTCAAGTTGGTTCTGACTTCTGGCAATTCTATTTTCAAGGCAAGACTGGAGTAGGTTTGCCACTGTCTCTTTCTGAGGTTTGCCCAAAGTTTCCATGGCTGATCAGGATTTGAACCCTGTTTCTCTCAGGCCCTGTCTACACTTCTATATAAAATCCAGATTATCTGTTTGAACTGGATTATATGCCAGTGTAGACTCATATGATCCAGTTCAAAGCAGATAAAGTGGGTTATCTGATTTGATAAAATGGAGTATATGGCAGTGTAGAAGGAGCCTCAGAAGCCTCATACAACACTCACATTACTAAAACATATACCAGCTTTTTTTGTGTGCCAGGAGCAGCTTGAGAAACTGCATGTCGCTTCTGGTGTGAGAGAATTGGCTGTCTGCAAGGATGTTTCCCAGAGGACGCCTGGATGTTTTGATGTTTTACCATCCTTGTGGGAAGCTTCTCTCATGTCCCTGCATGGGGAGCCGGAGCTGACAGGGGGAGCTCATCCATGCTCTCCCCGGATTCAAACCTGCGACCTGTCGGTCTTCAATCCTGCCGGCACAAGGGTTTAACCCACTGCACCACTGGGAGCTCCATCTTGCCAGCTCTGACAACCATAGACAGAAATTGGAAATACTCTGCAATGGACTTTAACATTCTATTGATAGGAATTGAGACTACAGATAAGACATCAGAAGAAGATATATCTCAATACGTCTTATTCCTTCATAGTTGCTCTTCCAAGGCCTGGGCCCCTTCTACACTGCCATATAATCCAGATAATCAAAACAGATAATCCACATTCTCTGCTTTGAATGGGATTATATTCAGTCCGACGCCACTCTAATTGCCATAACTCAATGCTATGGAATCCTGGGCACTGTAGTTTGGTGAAATATCAGCACTCTTTGGCAGAAAAGGCTAAGGTAAAGGTTCCCTCTGACATTAAGTCTAATTGTGTTAGACTCTGGGGGGTGGTGCTCATCAATATTTCTAGGCTGAAGAGTCACGTTGTCATAGACACCTCCAAGATCATGTGGCAGCATGACTGTATGGAGGGTTGTTACCTTCCCGCAGAAGCAGTACCTTTTGATCTACTCATATTTGCATGTTAGGTACGCCTAACAGCAGGAGATCACCCCGTTCCCCAGATTCGAACCGCCAATCTTTCGGTCAGCAAGTTCAGCAGCTAAGCGGTTTAACCCACTGCACCGTGAGGCTAAAGACTCCCATTATTCCATACCATTCAGCCATGATAGTTAAAGTGGTGTCAAACTGCATTAATTCTATATTGTATGTATGCATCCTATATTGTATGTATGCAAGGTATTTTGATTAAGATGCATACATACAATATAGGATGCATACATACAATATAGAATTAATGCAGTTTGACACCACTTTAACTATCATGGCTGAATGGTATGGAATAATGGGAGTCTTTAGCCTCGCGGTGCAGTGGGTTAAACCGCTTAGCTGCTGAACTTGCTGCTGAACTTGCCAAGCATACCTTCAAATAAGCTCCAACACTTTGCAGTGATATTCAATAACTGAGTTATCAGAAATCCAAATCCCTGAACAGACTCAGAAGTGGAGTAGATCAAAAGACAACCTGGCAAACTGGCACTACCTAAAAGAATCCCACACCTTGTGTGACTGTGGAACAGAACAGACAACTCCGCATCTGTATGCTTGTCCACTATGCCCTGCCTCATGTACAAAGGAAGAATTGTTGGAGGCTACAGACAATGCCGTTGCTGTTGCCCGTTTTTGGACAAAAGATATTTAGCCACTTGTGCTCCTTCTATCTTTATCAGTTTTATACTAATTTATGCAATGCTTTTGATATAAAATAAATAAATAAGAAATCCAAAATCATCCACTGAAATGATACCTCTGCTTTCTAATGGTTCACGGTATATACACTTTGTTCTACACACAGAAGTATTACAAGTAATCTATTAAATTGAATTATTTAGACTTTGGTTCCATTTTCAAGACATTTCATTGTGTGTGTTTACACACACACACGTAAAGTATTCTAAACATTGGGGAAAAAATTAAATCCAAAATACTTCTGGTCCCAGGTATTTTGATTAAGAGATGCACAATCTGTATCAATTAAATGCAATAAAAAGGAACAACAAATTAAAAAAACCTGAAGCAATTAAGCAGAATATTAAGAATAATTTAATTAAAAATAATTCATATATAAATTAATTTAAAAGAGACAGACTAAAGGAGTAAACAAATCTTACATTTATCAGCAGGTTCTTTACCCAAAGTCTAGTTTTCTTAGAGTTCTGCAAAACTTCTTGTTGCTTTTACTGATTCCTCAGAACTAGGAAAGTGAAAGGATTTGAATCTTTTTCACAAGATTCAAATCCTTTCCTCAAGCGTAGTTCCAGTGGTATGAACGGTATGAACTCTTTTAATGTTAGCAGTATTAGGGCCTTTCCATACAGATATATAATATCAAGGCAGAAAATCCTGCAATATCTGCTTTGAACTGGGTTAGCTGAGCCCACACTGCCCTATATGTTCAAAGCAGATAATGTGGGATTTTATTCAGTTGTGTGGAAGAGGGCATAGCAACTGATTCTTAATATTTCTATCACATCTTTAAAAACAATGAAGCATGTATATTATATTGAAACATATATATATAAAAGGCCTGGGCAATGTATGGTTCTAAATGGTTCTAAAGTACTTACAAAATTAAAGTTCTAGTGGTGAAAATTTTGGAACTCTAACAAAACTTTCAAAATTTAATTATTATTTCATTATTGGCGATTTTTATGACAGAACCAATTAGGAACTGCCATTTATAATGAAATGTTGAGAGTTTTGTTAGAGTTTTGAAATTTTCACCACCACAACTTTAGTTTTGTAAGTACTTTAGACCCATTTAGAACCACGCATTGCCCAGGCCTAATCTATCTATCTATCTATCTATCTATCTATCTATCTATCTATCTATCTATCCATCCATCCATCCATCCATCCATCCATCCATCCATCCATCCATTTCTCATTTGGAGGACTCCAGAAAGAGGGAGAATAAGGAACCAAGACTTTAAAGGGAAGGAGAAAGGAAAAACAAGGGAAGGTCTGTGAGGAGGTGGATCAAAAATTAAGTTTTTAAATAATTCATGCAGCTGTTCCTTTTCTATCTATATTCTTGATTTGGCATTGTTTCATTCAGTGCTAAATCAAGAATATAGATAGGAAGTGGCAGGAGTAAAATCATCGGTGGCATTTTCTAATTTGAGTATGGTTTGGTTTTTGGGACAGATGTCTAATTTAAATTTAAGTGATCATTTAACATGTGCTGTATCTGAATTAGATTTTTTGTGTATTGATTAACTCACTGCACCAGCCTTTTCTAACTAACTTCCCTGACACAGCACACAATTTTCCACTCTGTGCCACTCAGACAAAAACATTTGGTCAAGAGTTTATCTATAGCCAGTCTATTCTCTGTTCCTGTTAAACCGTAAGGAGATTTTGAAAAAAACAAACAAACAAAAAACAACCTTCGGATGACAACCCAGTCATTGTGAAGGATGACAACTGAAATATCAGCAACAACAAGGAAAGGAAAAGAGACATGCGTTTGGCCGGTCAACCAACTGAGAGAATTGTTTGTAGAAGGATTGCCAACTTTTGAACTAGGCTCTGTAATTCAATCTTTTAACCATTTAATGCATATATGCAAATATTAATAAGTGATAAAGGAAGGGTAGGAAACCTTTTTTTCAACCCAAGGGCCAAAATTTAATTTCAGATATGTTCCCCAGAGCCGCCTTCCAATGGTGGGCAGGGTCAAAGAAAGACGTCTATAACCAAATATATCAATGTTACTGGCTCTGACTACCAGTAAAGAAGTCATGGGAGAGGTATATCAGCCAATTAGGATAGGGAAAAACCTGGGCAAATTGCCCAAAAGCTGGGAAACTACCATCATGATCTCACATGGATGAGGTCCCACAGGGCAATTTGTCAGCCTCTGTGTTGAACCAGTGGGCAACAGGTTAATCCCAGTGCCCTGTGCCTGGCCTCACCTGCAGCTATGCTTCCTCATCACATGTGGGAAAGTATCACCGCATGGCTTCCCTTCGCACTGGCCCTGTTCTGAATGGAACACAGGAAGCCTCCCATGTTCTGGGCATAGCGTCATAGGGCCATATCACCCCAGTTCATCCACGGAGCCCCACCAGAAGTGAGGTTGCATCATATGATGGGCAGTGTTGGGCTCCGTGGATGAACTGGGGCAAAAGTGTCCTACAACACTTGCTGAAGACACATATAATGAAGTCATAGGACTGTAGCTTCAGTATTTGTCACAATTTGTTATGCTGGGTAGGGCTGTCAGGATTTACTGTATAACAACATTGATTTGGGCCCCCTGGTGATGCAGCAGGTTAAACTGCTGAGTTGCTGAACTTGCTGACCGAAAGGTAGGCAGTTCAAATCCGGGGAGCAGGGTGATCTCCTGCTCCCCGGCAACCTGGCAGTTCGAAAACATGCAAATGTACGTAGATCAATAGGTACCGCTTCTGCGGGAAGGTAACAGCGCTCCATGCAGTCATGCTGGCCAGATGATCTTGGAGGTGTCTATGGACATTGCCGGCTCTTTAGCTTGCTTCCTTCCTTTCCTCCTCCTCCTCCTCCTCCTCCTCCTCCTCCTCCTCCTCCTCCTCCTCCTCAGAGGAACACCTTGTGGGGACAGGGGAGGGAAGGACCAAGACTAGGATCAGCTGCCCGCCAGGGTCGGGGGCTGGATGTCCCCTCCGCACGGAGATGTCACCAGGGAAAAAGGAGGGCCTGAAGAGGCAGCAGCACCAGATCCCGGGGAGGGGGGGAGAGGGGAGGGGGAAAGAGGAGAGGAGAGAGAAGGCAAAAGGATTGATTGAGTGAGAGAGGGGGGAAGGGGAAGGAGGAGTGAGTGGAGCATCCCTACTGTACGGATTTTCACTTATTGCGAGTGGTCCCAGAACATAACACCTGCGATAAGTGAGGGAATACTGTAGTCCCTAACCTATTGTCTCCCAGATCTGTCATCTTACAATGCCCATCACGGTAGTCACCACAGCCATGTTGGCTGACCATGATGGGGATTGCAATCTACTACACATGGATTGTACCAGATTGGATGAGGTTTAACTAAAGATTAAGAAAGCAGTAGTCATCCCCAGGTATCCTAATACAGCAGATGGAAACAGGTCTCTTTACTCATCTTTCACCTTTGTCTCATCATATTGAAAATGTACAGAGTTGCTGTTTCCATTTAGTGTGATAATAGTTTAAAGGAATTAGATTGTGCTCAGGCACTGACAGAACAATTTCTTTGCAGCTGGCTTTTAGTTTGTTTGATGCATTTTTGGCTTTAAAAAACCCAGGTGCGCAGGTGTAACATTGTTTTTTAAATAAAAGGATTATAGCCCCAGAACAATAAAAAGAATTACAACACTGCAAACAGATTGTACAAAAACACAGGGAGCTAGAAATGTCTCTAAATAACCCTTTCACTTGCTGTCACCTTTCCTTTATTTCAAGAAGAAAGCGAAGATAGCGACTCTTTGTCAGATTCTTTCCAGTACCAAAGAGAAATCAGAAAGATTTTGTCATTATATCAAACCTAAAAAATAAAATTCCAAAATGACTCCTTACTAGTCATTTGGTTAATTTAATTGTAATAATCTAATCGAAGAACGATACCTGCTCTTTGGTAAGATAGGTGACACTATTCAATGCTGGTTATATGTCTCGTGTATAATTTGTGCTTCTTTTGTGAGTTTCCTTGTCTCAACCTTTAGGGGAGAGTCACCATGGATCTGGTACATCTGTTACACAGGGAGTGTAGGGTGATAACAGGAGGGGGACAATGTGGAGGATACTTTTCTATCATCCCAAGAATTCAAGTACTGGACTGGAGATTGGGTTCACTGATCAACAAGTATATGGATCTGAAACTATGCATCTTTCCCAACCCTAGTTACAGTAGTAATCAATAAAGTTGTGGCCTTATTCTTTTGATCATGATTTGTGTATTTTTGTGTGCAAAGAACAAGATTTTGGGAGATGACGCCCAAACTGTCTGGAGGACCAAAGGACGATAATTTCTAATATTCGGATAAACTAGTAATTAGAGCTAGAATCCTGCTAAGTATTTATTTATTTATTTATGCCCCCCCCCCAAAGGGGACTCAGAGCAGCTTACAAGATATATACATACAATATATTATATTATTAGCATAGTACAATATCAGTATTACATATTACTATATTGTACTATTCCATTATATTGTAATATTATTAGTAATATTACATGTAATATAAAATATATAATTATAATATATTAGTAGTATTATTATATTACATTATAATATTATAAGTATTATATGTATATACAATATATTATATTACATTATATTATATTATTAGCATAGCACAGGAGACAAGGTGGAACTGTCTCTCTCTTCACTCTGGCCCAGAGCAGCAGTTGGTGCTGGGGAGAGGGGTCCCCAACTGATGACATATGCAGGAGTCAAGGTCGAGCTGTCCCCTTGTTACGAATGCATAGTTATATTTCTATAGAGTGTTGGAGCTCAGCCTGTGATTGTGTTTCAGGATCAGGGAGCTTTGGATGTGAGGAGTGATGCCAATGAGTTTCAAGATGAATTTCAAGGTGGCAATGGTTTGGCCAGTGAGACTGATGCAGAGAATGACCAGGAGATCCCTGTTCAAATTGTAGTTTCCCATGAGAATGTCCCAGAGGGATGTGGGGATCATGGTGTGCTCTCCAAATTGTTACCAGAGTGTTCCCATTATAGGGAACATGAAAACAGTTTGGCACCTGGCCCAGCTGCAGAAATTAATGAGCAAATAGATAGAAGGGAGGAAATTAGTCAAAACAGGAGAGCCAAACAGTGGCTTCGGCGGTCTGCCAGGCTCAGAGAGAAAAAGATAAGAAATTCTCAGCTAAAGCGAAACCAATTTCTGAGTGCTAGAGACATAGCTAATGAGGAGATAAAAGTCTCAAGTACGGGATATGTAGTCAGATGAAGCATCATTTATTTATTTATTTATTTATTTAATACATTTCTCCCCCGCCCTTCTCCCCCAAAGGAATCAAGTCAAGACCTCGTCCTTGTTCATGGTAACTTTGTTTGGAAATTTTCATATTTTAAGTGCCTTTGTTTCATGGTTTTGCTTCTTGGATTTTATTATTTTAAATTCAAGCCTTGGATTCATGTTTCCTGATTTCTTGCATTTATGGACTTTGCTGGACTTTATTTGGGAAGTTTTGACTTTGTTTTTATGGACTTTGCTGGACTATTACCCTGGACTACTTTGTTCCTGTTTATCTTCCTACCTAATTGGATTTACCTATTGCTTAAAAGTGCTTTTTTACCTTACTGCTTTTTAATGATCTTCAATAAAAAGGATTGTTTTCCATCCAACAGTGTGGTGTTTAAAGTCAGAGGGCTTTTCCTGTCCTGGAGTGCAACATAGAGCAACTACCATCCCAATACCCACAATCTCTGCTTACTGGGTAAGAAACTGCTCCATAAAAAGGGGCTTATTTTCCTGTCGATTGGGAAACAGTCCATATCCTAATGAATGATCTTTAGTGCAACACACAGAGACAGGACCTCTGTTGAAATCCCCCCTTGTGCCCGAGACTGCTCACACAATGAGACCTGAGACCATCAACCAGCTGTTTCCTATCTGACAAGAGTTTCACTGGCCACAATGACTACTGCTCAGTAGGTGGAGATCGGGGAACTTTCACAATCTCTATGTAGCCCCTAAAGAACAGCCATGAGTGCACAGCATGTTACATATTCACAACAGGATTATGGCTATATTTTGATATAAAGGACACTGTCTTGTATCATGTCAGACGGTACATCAGTTGATGCTCTGGGATTGCTCTCCTGCCGTCCCTTCATTGGCTATGGCTGCTATGGTTGCTGGAAGTTGCAATCCAATATTTTCAGAGCCACATGTTTCTTAGCAGCGATGCTGCAATTGATGGCACCTCATCAGATTCTCAGACGGATTCATCACCTTATCACCATTTCCTTTCAGAGCCTGTAATTAGCTTGTTAATTAACTGAACTAGTAATTTGCTAGGGTTGCTTGGCAATTAGCCTTATTTCACTTGTATCTTTAATTCTTATAAATCTATTTTACTACAAAGGAATGTCACATTTGGCAAAAGGTCTCCAGTGATAGGAAACAAAATTTTCATTCATTCATTCATTCATTCTCTATCTTTCTGTATGTGTGTGTCTAGGTAACCTCTGCACAGAAAGAGGTTCAACTGTTTTGAAAGCTTCCCAACAGGTAGCAATTCACAAGGTTCACAAAGACCCTTATCACTTGACTTCTACCTCTCCAACAGTGATGAGATAAAGAACATCTGGTCATGTACAAAGGTCTAGATCCAAGTGATTGACCCAAATGCAGTAGACCCATTAGAATTAATTTATGTTGACCTACCAAATTCCTTTGCAGTAGCTCTGCACCACTTGGAACTAGCTATTGGATGCAAGCCCAAGCAAGAAAACATAAATATTAATTGAGTACATTAATGGGACTGCATGTACAGGAATTTCCCAGTTTTGCCCTTAAGCTTTTACAAGAGCAATTATTTCAACTTTTATGATGGTTCATCAACCTCCTTCTTATTCCCCCAGTTTAGTGAATATTCTCCCTGACATAGGTATGATGCCACATTTATTTTCATGAGTGATTGTAATGGTAAATAATTTTTTTGTGTGTGTTAGGAGTGATTTGAGAAACTGCAAATCGCTTCTGGTGTGAGAGAATTGGCCGTCTGCAATGATGTTACCCAGGGGATGCCAGGATGTTTTGATGTTTTACCATCCTTATGGGAGGCTTCTCTCATGTCCCCACATGGGGAGCCGGAGCTGACAGAGGGAGCTCATCCGTGCTCTCTCAGATTCGAACCTGCATCCTGTCGGCCTTCAGTCCTGCTGGCACAAAGGTTTAACCCACTGCGCCACCGGTGACTATGATTAGGGAGAGAACTAGATTCAGGCATGAAACTCAATAGGTGACCTTGGAGAAGTCACTAGTGGGCCACACATTTGGTCCTCCATGTGTTTTGTACTGTGGCTACCAGAAATCCTGACTGTTGGCCAAGTTGGTTTGGGCTTTTGGGAGCATAACATACCCAAGGGACCAATGTTCAGGAAACAATGCTGCCCAAACTATTTTGCATGTTGTTGTGAGAGTAAACCCGTGGTGTGGGAGTAGAAGAGAAAAACATGCCCATTGCCTTGATTTTCTTGAAGGGCAGAGGAGGATGTATACATAATGCTCCACCCATGTAATCTAAAATTACAACAGCAAAACAGCAGAGAGGAAACAACCAGGCACATCTTAACACCTCTCAACAAAAGATTCCCCCAGGCTCTGCCAGGCCTTCAAATGCTAATGAAGGTGGTCAGTTGAAACATTCACACCTAGCTCCAGCAGAGAAGAGCTCTTTGCCCTACCCCAGCCATTCCGCAGATATATAAACCCATTTTCCTAATTCCAACAGACCTCACTACCTCTGAGGATGCTTGCCATAGATGCAGGTGAAACGTCAGGAGAAAATGCCTCTAGAACATGGCCATATAGCCCGAAAAAACCCACAAGAACCTAATCTACAATTATTTCATCAAATTTCTGTGGGTAGAAATAAGAAAACAAACAATCGTTATGTTTGGCTAAATCTGGTGCCAATGCTTCTAGACTGAGATCTTGCAGTCCTATCAGTCAAAAGTTGTTGTCTAGCTGCTCCTTCTTTCTTGACTGCCTCTTTGGGGGAAAGGGAAAAAAGTTGGTGAATGTGGTGTGAGAAATGCAGCATTACGATTAGAACAAAAAATTGTTTAGGCTCTTCTTAAAACTTTGTATACGGGCTAGGGCTATAGCACAAAATTAGTGTCACCTGGAAACACCCTGTAGAACAGTGGTTCTCAAGCTGGGGTCCCCAGATGTTTTTGGACTTCAACTCCCAGAAATCCCAATAGCTTGTAAACTGGCTGGGATTTCTGGGAGTTGTAGGCCATAAACATCTGGGGACCCTAGCTTGAGAACCACTGCTGAAGAAAGTATGCAATTGTCTGGCTAGTGGAAAGAAGAGGCTGGTAATTTTCTGAAATGTATCTGCTAAGGTAAGATGGGAAGCAGAAGATTTATAAAAATCATCATTATTATTACATTTATTATTTTACTCTATTATTATTACATTATTCTACTCTATTATTATTGCTATTATTACATTTATTATTTTACTCTTATTATTATTATTACATATATTATTTTACTTTATTATTATTGAAAGGATACGCAAGCACATTTACATTGAAGAAGGTTAGAATAATGGTTTACTCACAGTTGGACAGTCTTATCTTAAATTACAGCTTTATGCAAATATTCAAAAAAAATTAACTTACTGATGCCTCAATTAATTTTATTTTATTGGCATCAATCTTTATTGGCTGCATTTCCCACTCTTGACTTATACTCAAGTCAATATATTTTCCCAGTCTTTTGTGATAAAATTTGGTGCCTCAGCTTATATTCGGGTTGGCTTAAACTCGAGTATATATAGTAATTCCATTAATTGGGTAGTCTGATAGCGAAACACAAGCGTTAGCACAGGAAGTTATAATGCATATGCTGGCTTGATCACGTAATGGATACAGTTATGGTAGGAGTAATTGAGGGGTTGAATTCAATGTGTCCATGCCTGTGCTCACTCCTACACCGGACATATTCAGACAGCTAGGGAACAGACTGTTCAACCTGCCAATCAGGCATCCTACTTCAAATGTTTTTTCTCACAGTGTCAATCAAGGGCATGAGTGATGGATGTAACTGCGGTATATCCTTTAAATGTTGGATGTACTTTCTTCATGGAGGTGTGTGGTTCACTTCTTCCAAC